>NW_019945478.1:0-19148 GCF_002910315.2 Salvelinus sp. IW2-2015 | reverse complement strand
TCCGCCTCCCTTGTGTATGTTGAGAGAGAGAATCTACCATATAATATAATATAATATGATCTATAACTATAATATATCTATAACATAAAATATGATCTATAATTATAATATGATATTATAACTATAAAATGATATATAACTATAATATTTATATATGATCTATAGATCTATAATAATTGATCTATAATATAATATGACTATAACTATAATATGTCTATACACTATAATATATCTATAACTATTAATATATCATTAACACTAAATAGAATCATAATTATAATATGATATATAACTATAATATATATATAACTATAATATATGTTATAGATCTATAACTAATAATATGATCTATAATTATAATATGATCTATAACTATAAATATGCTCTATACACTATAATACGATCTATAAACTATAATATTGACTATACACTATAATATGATCTATAACTATAATATATCTATAAACTATAATATGATCTATAAACTATTATAATGATCTATAACTATAATAGATTAAATATAACTATAATGTGATCTATAATATGATCTATAATTATAATATGAATATATAACTAAATATGATTTATAATTATAATATGATATATAACTATAATATGATATATAACTATAATATGTTATATGATCTAATAACTATAATATGAATCTATAACTATAAATATGCTCTATACACTATAATACGCTCTATACACTAATAATATGATCTATACACTATAATATGATCTATAAACTACAATATGATCTATAAACTATAATATGCTCTATTACACTATAATAGATCTATAACTATAATATGATCTATACACTATAATCAATATATCTATAATTATAAATATGATATATAAATAAAATTTAAATAATAATTTTAAAAAATTTTTTATTTTAAAATATATATATAACTATAATATGTTTATATATATCTAGTAACACTATAATATGATTCTATAAATATAATATTGATCATAACTATAATATGCTCTATACACTATAATACTGCTATCTCATAACTATAATACGATCATAGATTATTAATACTATAATATATCTATAACTATAATATATTCTATAACTATAATATGATCATATAATATGATCTATAAAACTATATATATGATCTATAACTATAATATGATCTATAATATGATCTATTTAACTATTAATATGATCTATTAAGACTAATATATCTATAATATGATCTATAACTATGTATAGCTATAACTATAATATGATCTAAATATATCTATAATATAATTATGATCAAACTATAATATATACTATAACTAAATATGATCTATAATATGATCTATAACTATAATATAGCTATAACTTATAAATATGATCGAAACTATAATATGATCTATAATATGATCTATAACTGATAATATGATCTATAATATGATCTATAAATGAATCTTTAATATGATCTATAACTATAATATGATCTATATAATATGATCTATAATTATGATCTATAAATATGATCTAAAATATATCTATAATATGATCTATAATAATATGATCTATAATATGATTAACTATAATATGATCTATAAAAATGATCTATAAATATCTATAATATGATCTATATATGATCTATAATAGATCTATATATTATCTAACTATAATATGATCTATAATATGATCTATAACTAATATGATCTATAATATGATCTATAATATGATCTATAATATGATCTATAATATGATCTATAATATGATCTATAATATGATCTATAACTATAATATGATCCTATTAAACTATAATATGATCTATAATATGATCATATATAATATGATCTATAACTAAAAATAATCTATAATATAATCTATATAATCTATAATATGTAATATAATCTATAATATAATATAATCATTAATATAATCTAAATAATTATAATAGTAATATAATCTATAATATTAATCATAATATTAATTATAATCATAATATAATCTATAATATGTAATATAATCTTATAATATAATCTATAATCATATTAATAAATCTATAATATAATCTATAATATAATCTGGACCAGCACCTGGAACACCCAATAGTTTAAAAGTAAATAAGTGGAGAGAAATGACAATATTGACAACACAGTTATAATATGAACAATGAACAATCAGAGTGTTCATTATGTGGGTTTAGAATCGACCCTCTGACTAATGTGTCTGTGTCCTGCCGTGTCTTTCTCCCCATTTCAGAGGCTTGCTCCTTGTGAAGGGAGGGTTCGTTCTCACTGGTTTGTCCCAAATGGCACCCTATACTTTTGACCAGGGACCATACGGTACAAGCCGGATATGTAGAGCACTAAGTAGGGCATGTTGGACACTATTCACTGTGGCTACATTCCATTTCAAAGACTTGCACCCTGTGCAGGGTGCCTTCTAAGGACACATTTTAATTTGGTACGTAGACGGTAGACGGTAGACGGAAGCTGTTTCCATCTAGGCCAAATGCTGATTCTAAGACCTTTCCTAAGTGGACTATTTAGTGAGAGTTTCAAGCTGTTATCCCTTGAAGATAAATCCAACCCCTGCCAAGGAGCTGTTCTGTTCTGCCTCCAGCTGCTTTATAGCACAGTGCTATACACAGACACACGCACGCACGCACGCACGCAACGCCACGCCACGCACGCACACACACACACACACACACACACACACACACACAACACACACACACCACACACAACACAACACAACACAACACAACACAAACACAACACAACACACACACAACAAACATACCACAGATGTTTTATGGCACATAATTGGGGAGGACGTGCTGGTGGTAATGGCTGGAGCAGAAATATGGGAAATGTATCAAACACATCAAACACACGGTTCGATCCGATCCATTGGTTCCGTTCCAGCTCTTTTAAGAGCCGTCAGCAGCCTCCACAGACACACTCACCAGTAGGTATTGGCTCGGGAGTGGGGAAAATAGCTCAGTGTTTTAACACGGCATCGTTAGCTTGAGGGCAAGAAACGTGTAGTACAAATGTTTCTCCTGTTGCTTGTGAATAATTCAGCATGTGCTCTTCTCTTAATTTAAGTTTTAAAAATGTATTTTCTCTATACGTTGGATTAATTCAATACTATGGGATAAAAGCTGAGCTCTGTTTAAGACGCATTAGTTCATGGAGCCAGTGTGTGTGTGTGTGTGTGTGTGTGTGTGTGTGTGTGTGGTGTGTGTGTGTGTGTGTGTGTGTGTGTGTGTGTGTGTGTGTGTGTGTGTGTGTGTGTGTGTGTGTGTGTGTGTGTGTGTGTGTGTGTGTGTGGGTTGTGTGTTGTGTGTGTGGTGTTGGTGTGTGTGTGTGTGTGGTGTCTGCATTCCCAGCCAGCTCACACGCGCAGCCTTGAGGTCTTTGGATGTTAGCCAAAACATACAGTATTATGGGTCATGTGACACAGAAACCCAGATACCCACCTGGACAACTGTACGGGACAACCTGTACTGGGACAACCTGCACTGACAACCTGCACCTGCTGTGGGACAACCTGCTACTGGACAACCTTACTGGCGACACGACACGGTGCAAACCTGACGGGACAATCCTGACTGGGACAACCTGCACTGGGGACAAACCTGCCACCGGGACAACACTGTACTGACAAAACCTGTACTGCGGGACAACCTGTACTGGGACAACCTGCACTGGAACAACCTGCACTGGGACAACCTGTACTGGGACAAACCTGTACTGGGACAACCTGCACTGGGTCAGTCTGCACCTGGACAACCTGTACTGGACAACCTGTACGGGACAACCTGCACTGGGACAAACCTGCACTGGGACAACCTGTAACTGGACAACCTGTATGACAAAACTGGAACGAAACCTGTACTGGGACAACCTGACTGGGACCAACTGCACTGGGACAACCTGTACTGGGAACAACTTACTTGGGACAACCTGGCACTGGGACAACCTGCACTGGGACAACATGTTACTGGAACAACCTTACGGAACAACCTGCACTGGGTCAGTCTGCGCACCTACAACCTTTACTGGGACAACCTGCCTGGTCATCTGCACCTGGACACCTGTATGGACAACCTGTACTGGGACAACCTGCACTGGGACAACCTGTACTGGGACAACCTGTACTGGAACAACCTGTACTGGGACAACCTGCCACTGGGTCAGTCTGCACTGGACAACCTGCACTGACAAACCTGCCACTGGCAACCTGTACTGGGACAACCTGCACTGGTCAGTCCTGCACCTGGACAACCTGTACTGGGAAACCTGTACTGGACAACCTGCACGTGGGACAACCTTTAAACACCTGGGACAACCTTACTGGACAACCTGCACTGGGTCAGTCTCCACGGACACCTTTACTGGAACAACCTGCACTGGGTCAGTCTGCACCTGGACAACCCTGTACTGGACAACCTACTACAACCTGCACTGGGAACAACCTGTACTGGACAACCTGTACCCTGGGACAACCTGTACTGGGACAACCTGCACTGGGTCAGTCTGCACTGGGACAACCTGCACTGGACAAACCTGCACTGGGACAACCTGTACTGGGACAACCTGTACTGGGGACAACCTGTAACATGCGGACAACCTGTACTGGGACAACCTGTACTGGGACAACCTTACTGGACAACCTCACTGGACTGCTACTGGGACAACCTAGTACTGGGACAACCTGCACTGGGACAACCTGCTACTGGGACAACCTGTACTGGGACAACCGTACTGGGACAACCTGCTACGGGACAACCTGCACTGGGACAACCTGCACTGGACAACCTGCTACTGGGACAACCTTACTGGGACAAACCTTACTGGCGGAACAAGCGCGTGTTCGACTGGGACGAACCTCATCATATTATAGTTATAGATCATATTATAGTTATAGATCATATTATAGTGTATACAGTGCCTTTGGAAAGTATTCATACCCCTTGACTTTTCCACATGTTGTGTTACAGCCTGAATTTAAAATGGATTAAATTGAGACTTTTGGTCACTGGCCTACACACAATACCCCATAATGTCAAAGTGGATTAATAATTAATAAAAAATGAAAATCTAAAATGTCTTGAGTCAATAAGTATTCAACCCTTTGTTAAGGCGATGCCTAAATAAGTTCAGGAGTAAAACTGTGCTTAATTAACAAGTCACATAATAAGTTGCATGGACTCACTCTTTGTGCAATAATAGTGTTTAACATGTATTTTGAATGACTACCTTATCTCTTTACCACACAAATACAATTATCTGTAAAGTCCCTCAGTCGAGCAGTGAATTTCAAACACAGATTAAACCACCAAGACCAGGGAGGCTTTCTAATGCCTCACAAAGAAGGGCACCTATTGGGAGATGAGTCCTTAGTACTCCACTACCACATGTCTTCAACACAAAAAAGTGTGTGTATAGTGTGTATGTTATCATGTGTGTGTGTATGCATGTGTCTGTGTGTGTATAGTGTGTATGTTATCATGTGTGTGTGTATGCATGTGTCTGTGTGTGTATAGTGTGTATGTTATCATGTGTGTGTATGCATGTGTCTGTGTGTGTATAGTGTGTATGTTATCATGTGTGTGTATGCATGTGTCTGTACCTATGTTTGTGTTGCTTCACAGTCACTGCTGTTCCATAAGGTGCATTTTATCTGTTTTTTTTAAATCTAATTTTACTGCTTGCATCGGTTACTTGATGTGGAATAGAGTTCCATGTAGTCATGGCTCTATGTAGTAGTGTGCGCCTCACATAGTCTGTTCTGGACTTGGGGACTATGAAGAGACCTCTGGGGGTATGTCTTGTGGGGTAGAGATTGACATGCATATGATTAATGTTTGCTCTCAGTGTACATATATGGGCCAGCCGTGCTGCCCTGTTCTGAGCAGATTGCATTTTCCTAAGTCCCTCTTTGTGGCACCTGACCACACGACTGAACAGTAGTCCAGGTGCGACAAAACTAGAATCTGTAGTACCTTCCTAATAGTCCTGTTAAGAAGGTAGAGCAGCAGACTTCTCTCCATCTTAGCTACTGTTGCATAAATATGTTTTGACTATGAGAGTTTACAATCCAAGTTTACTCCAAGAAGTTTAGTCACTTCACCTTGCTCAATTTCCACATTATTTATTACAAAATTTAGTTGAGGTTTATGGTTTAGTGAATGATTTTTCCCAAATACATTGCTTTTAGTTTTTGAATTATTTAGGACTAACTTATTCCTTGCCACCCATTCTGAAACTAACTGCAGCTCTTTGTTAAGTGTTGCAGTCATTTCAGTCACTGTGGTAGCTGACGTGTATAGTGTTGAGTCATCCGCATACATAGACACACTGGCTTTACTCAAGTGGCATGCCGTTAGTAAAGATTGAAAAAAGTAAGGAGCCTAGACAGCTGCCCTGAGGAATGCCTGATTCTACCTAAATATTCTAGGAGAGGATTCCATTAAAATAACACCTTCTGTGTTCTGTTAGACAGGTAACTCTTTATCCACAATATAGCAGGGGATGTAAACCCATAACACATATGTTTTTCAAGGAGCAGACTATGATTGATAATGTCAAAAGCTGCACTGAAGTCTAACAAAACAGCCCCCACAATCTTTGTATCATCAATTTCTCTCAGCCAATCATCAGTCATTTGTGTAAGTGCTGTGCTTGTTGAATGTCCTTCCTTATAAGCATGCTGAAAGTCTGTTGTCAATTTGTTTACTGTAAAATAGCATTGTATCTGGTCATACACAATTTTTTACGAGACTTTACATGGGGTTGGTAAACAGTATGATGGGTCGGCTATTTGAGCCGGTAAAGGAGGCTTTCATTCTTAGGTAGCTGTCACGCCCT
Organism: Salvelinus sp. IW2-2015; assembly: GCF_002910315.2. NCBI lineage: Eukaryota > Metazoa > Chordata > Actinopteri > Salmoniformes > Salmonidae > Salvelinus > Salvelinus sp. IW2-2015. The sequence continues at coordinate 12,302 of NW_019945478.1, read as the reverse complement.
GACCTTAGTTCCTTTGTTATGTCTATATTTTGGTTTGGTCAGGGCGTGAGTTGGGGTGTGCATTCTATGTTTTATATTTCTATGTGTTTGGCCGAGTGTGGTTCTCAATCAGAGGCAGCTGTCTATCGTTGTCTCTGATTGAGAACCACTTAGATAGCCTCATCCCACCTGTGTTTTGTGGGTAGTTGTTCTGTGTCTGCACCAGCCAGAACTGTTTCGGTCGTTATTCTTTGTTATTTCAGTGTTGATTTAATAAATATGGACACGTACCACGCTGCACCTTGGTCCTCTCCTTCCAACAGCCGTTACAGTAGCGGAATGACTTTTGCTTCCCTCCAGGCCTGGGGGGCACACTTTCTAGTAGGCTTAAATTGAGAATATGGCAAATAGGAGCTGCAATATCGTCCTCTATAATCCTTAAAATGTTCCAACCAAGTTGTCAGACCCAAAGTGGCTTGTCATTGTTGTAGACAATAAATTTTTTTTCACCTTCTTCCACACTCACTTAATGAATTCAAATGACTATCCTGTTCTTTCATAATTTGTTCAGATATACTTGATGTGTAGTGTCAGCGTTTGTTGCTGGCATGTCATCCCTACGTTTTTAATCTTGCCAATGAAAAAATAAATAAAGTAGTCCACTACAAAGTACATTTAATAACATCCTGATGTCCACTACAGAGACATTTTATTAACATCCTGATGTCACTACAGAGGACATTTATTAACATCCTGTATGTCCACTACAGAGGACATTTATTAACATCCTGATGTCCACTACAGAGACATTAATTAAACATCCTGATGTCCCCTACAGAGGACATTTAATTACCAAGCTGATGTCCACTACAGAGGACATTTATAACATCCTGATGTCCACTACAGAGACATTTAATACCAAAGCTGATGTCCCCTACAGAGAGACATTTATTAACATCCTGATGTCCCCTACAGAGGACATTTATTAACATCCTGATGTCCACTACAGAGGACATTTAATACCAAGCCTGATGTCCCCTACAGAGGACATTTAATACCAAGCTGATGGTCCCCTACAGAGACATTTATTAACATCCTGATGTCCCCTACAGAGGAAACATTTTAATTAAAACATCCGGATGTCCACTACAGAGGACATTTAATACCATCCTGATGTCCACTACAGAGGACATTTAATTACATCCTGATGTCCACTACAGAGGACATTATTAAACATCCTGATGTCCCCTGCAGAGACATTTATAATAACATCCTGGATGTCCCCTACAAGGGACATTTATAACATCCTGATGTCCACTACAGAGGACATTTATTTACATCCTGATGTCCCCTAACAGAGGACATTAATAACATCCTGATGTCCACTACAGAGGACATTTATTAAACATCCTGATGTCCACTACAGAGGACATTTAATACCAAGCTGATGTCCACTACAGAGGACATTTATTAACATCCCTGATGTCCACTACAGAGGACATTTAATACCATCCTGATGTCCACTACAGATGACATTTATTAACATCCTGATGTCCACTACAGAGAACATTTATTAACAAGCTCTCATTTGATGTGAAAAAATGATTACACTGCTCTGAAAACTCAAACTGTTCCTGAAATATTTACCTATTGAAAACTATTTGAATATCAAACTCACAAAAACGTATAACTACACAATTACACACACTTATCATAAAATGTGCTATTCTTGCGTGCTAATTTGTATGGTATTTAGTGGTATTTGTGGTGGTAATTGTGATGGTATTTTGTGTTATTTTGGTGGTAATTGTGATGTTATTGTGGTGTATTGTGGTGCTAATTGTGGTGTATTTGGGTGGTAGCCATTTGAAGAACTATCAAGGTGACATCCCCACAACGTGATATCGTTGAAAAGCCCAGAATGTCCTACATCGTTGAAAAGCCCAGAATGTCCTACATCGTTGAAAAGCCCAGAATGTCCTACATCATTGAAAAGCCCAGAATGTCCTACATCGTTGAAAAGCCCAGAATGATTCTACATCGTTGAAAAAGCCCAGAATGTCCTACATCGTTGAAAAGCCCAGAATGTCTACATCGTTGAAAAGCCCAGAATGTCCTACATCGTTGAAAAGCCAGAATGTCCTACATCGTTGAAAGCCAGAATGTGCTACATCGTTGAAAGCCCAGAATGTCCTACATCTTGAAAAAGCCCCAGAATGTCCTACATCGTTTGAAAAGCCCAGAATGTCCTATATTGTTGAAAAGCCCAACAGGACCTAACACAGCGCACGCAATGCCTTAGAGACAAGCGTCCAAAAAACACATTTTCTTTTAGAGAGGTGAAACATAAATAGCAGGGGTTTCAGGAATATATAGCAGTATGTGTTATATATAAACCATAAACGTCAGGTATTGACTTTAGAGAGAGAGAGACGAGACAGAGAGAGAGAGCGAGAGAGAGAGAGAGAGACAGAGAGAGAGAGAGAGAGAGAGAGAGAGAGAAGAGAGAGAAGAGAGAGAGAGAGAGCTAGGTCCCCAAGTGCCCTCGCTCTGAACCACACTCTGCTAGGCTATGTTCCAAATCAACCCCTAGCCCAGACACTACCCCCTAAGCACTCCTCTATATCTGAAATGACTGGATTAAGTTAAAGGACTACAGCAAAAGAGCCCCCCAGCCTAAACCTATACAAATTAAACGTATTGAACGTTCTGAACGATATATATATAGTATATAAATATAGTAAATATAGCTGAATCCTCCTCTCTACCAAACCAACATTTACATCTGCTACGCATAACTCTTACATCAATTCCCCCTTTTACACAACACATTTACATCTGCTACGATCAATCCCCTTTTACACAAACATTTACATCTGCTACGATCAATCCCCTTTTACACACCCATTTACATCTGCTATGATCATCCCCTTTACACAACACATTTACATCTGCTACGATCAATCCCCTTTTACACAACCCATTTACATCTGCTACGATCAATCCCCTTTTACACAACACATTTACATCTGCTACGATCAATCTGATTTATACCCTTCTCATAATAATAATGTGTTTACCTGGTTGTAACAGAGACCATTTGGTTGTAATCTGGTTATATGACGACGTTTTCTCGACCCCCCCCCCAAAAAAAGACAAATATTGTCCACTGTTTCTCCCCCTAGAGGCCTAGACCTCCCCATCTCTATTCCCTCTGTTCCACAGTAATGACACCAGCTTTATGGCACCAGCTAAACCAGACCAGACTACACTAGACCAAACCAAACCAGACTACACTAGACCAAACCAAACTACACTAGACCAGACTACACTAGACCAGACTACACTAGACCAAACCAGACTACACTAGACCAGACTACACTAGACCAGACTACACTAGACCAAACCAAACCAGACTACACTAGACCAAACCAGACTACACTAGACCACACTACACTAGACCAAACCAGACTACACTAGACCAGACTACACTACACTAGACTACACTAGACCAGACTACACTACACTACACTAGACTACACTAGACCAAACCAGACTACACTACACTACACTAGACTAAACCAGACCAGACCCAGACCAGACTAATAGAGACATTACAGATTACACCGTAGTTTTTTTTATTGACAACACAATTGTTTTTTTATTGACAACAGTGAGTGAACACTTACTCCATAATGCCTGGCTGTATTCACCAGCATTAACCACCAGGCTATTAGAAGGCTGAGGGTAGAAAGTCATCTAAGAGCATGTAACAGGGTGGTTATTTATGATAACGTTTTGTAAAATCAGAGCAGCTCTCTGCTGCCACCTGGTGTTTAATAACAATTTGTAACAGCCTAAACACATTACTGTATATAAACTCTAGGTAAAAAAACAAACACAATCCTAAGGCTCTACCGCCTGAACCTTAGGTAATGACCTAAATTGGTATTATAAACTGGGTAGTTTGAGTCCTGGATGCTGATTGGCTGAAACCGTGGTATATTAAAGCCGTGGTATATCAGACATAAACTGGGTGGTTCGAGCCCTGAATGCTGATTGGCTGACAGCCGTGGTATATCAGACCGTATACCACGGGTATGACAAAACATTTATTTTTACTGCTTTAATTACATTGGTAACCAGTTTATAATAGCAATAAGGCACCTCAGGGGTTTGTGGTATATGGCTAATATATCACAGCTAATGGATGTATGCAGGCACTCTGCGTTGCGTCGTGCTTAAGAACAGACGTTAGCTGTGGTATATTAACCATATACCACACCCCCCTCGGGCCGTATTGCTTAAAATAAACTATTTAGTGATGCTATAAAAGATAGTTGGCATACATTTCACCCCAGCAGGTGAAGCAAGTCTTCTGTTATATTGAGTATTATTTATATACATACATTTTATTCAACGCTTCCTGAACTCTCCAGGGGAGAAGTGTATTGTATGTGTATCACAAATGGCATCCTATTCCCTATTAAAAGGGCACTACTTTTGACCAGAGCCCTATAGGCCCTGTTCAAAAGTAGTGCACCGTATCGGGAATAGTATGTAATTTGGGATGGAAACTGGGGTGTGTGCAACTGTAGCAGGAGAGACACAAAAGGCACGTCCAGAATTGGACCATAAAGATTGAATTGACATTATTGTACAGACCAGGCAGGGCTACCAAGTGCAGCGGGAGAATAAAAACAACGCTAACAGCTACATTGTACTCACTGACATTTCCCCCCTCTGATACCACCATCCACTTTAAAAGGTAAGAGGTAACAACATTTCTGTAACACTGGGGCATATTCATCACAGGTTTATGTGAGCAGAACATTAGACCTACTGCACTAAAGACATGGTTGTTCATTGATTAGTCTACCTCATCTTTTGAACTGTTGTTAAGTGAGAGAACTTCATAAACAGTATTTTATAATATCATTAAAAAATAACAACTGAAAAACAGTCATTAGATACAAATTCATACAACAGACATAATAGAAAAGGAAGTCATGGACAAACAAACCAATAATACTCACATAATGCCTTGACATTAATGTATTAATACCACAGTCCACTGTGTCTCGACTCTTTCCAAGATTCTCAGGTTTTCCTGAGAAACCCCGGTAGGAAGATTCCCGTAATCAGAAATCTTCCAAACAGGATTTCTGGAAAATCAGGGAATTTTTGTGAACGATTCCAAAAAAATGCAACCCTAACCCCCCCACCCCCCTAAAACTCCCCTAACCCCCCCCTAAACTCCCCCCTAGCCGCCCCCTAATCCCCCCACCCCTACTCCCCCCTAACCCCCTGTATCTATCCATCAAATCACCAACAGGTAACAGCTGACGCCGGCCGCTAGTATTAGAATCACGATCAGGCGACCAGGAGTCCCAGAGAGCCACATGGACGCCGTGACCGCCCAGATGTAGTGCCCTTGGAGAAGTTCAACCAGTTGGTGTCTTCATGGCCGCCTGACCGCGAGCCTTCTGTGTTCTGGGGTGGATACCGCGGAGGTTGCCCCTCCATGCCCAGGGACTTGACCAGACACGCCCGATGGTGGCTGAACTGATCAAAGGTGTGTTTTCCATGATACCTGCCTGTTCCACTCTGACCTGTGGGGGGGGGGGGGGGGCGTAAGGTTTAGAACAGCGTTTATGGACGTTCAGGCAGCGTTTCCCAGAAACCCCAGTTGGGAGATTCCCCAAAATCAGGAAGGAAGAGGCAGGAAAAACCCGGAAACTCCCTCCAACCAGGATTTTGTAAAAAACCTGGGACATTTAGGAAAGTTATTTGGAAGTTTGTAAACCCGAGTCGAGAACCAAGCACCATGTTAGCTACTGTATGTTGTTTTTTTTTTTCCCCAGGGCCATTTTCAGCCTCTGTAATCAAACCCACGAAATGTGATGCTCCAGATACTCAACTGTCTAAAGAAGGGGCCAGTTTTATTGCTTCTTTAATCAGGACAACAGTTTTCAGCTAACATTTAAATTTCAAAAAGGGTTTTCTAATGGATTCAAATTAGCCTTTTAAAATGATAAACTTTGGATTAGCTAACACAACGTGCCATTGAACCAGGAGTGATGGTTGCTGATAATGGGCCTCTGTACACTTAATGTAGATATTCCATAAAAAAATCTGCCATTTCCAAGCTACAATTAGTCATTTAACAATTATCAATATCTACACTGTATTCTGATCAATTTGATGTTATTTTAATTGACATAAAATGTGCTTTTTCTTTCTAAACAAGGACATTTCTAAGTGACCCAAAACTTTTGAAAAGGTAGTATATCTTAATTTCTCTTCATTCTTTTACTATGCCTGAACACTCATTAGGTCGGGCAAAAGTCCCAGCGAAACAATGTTTCCAACATTCTGGTGGAAAGCCTTCCAGAAGAGTGGAGGCTGTTTACTAAGCAGCAAAGCGGGGACACCAACTCCATATTAAATGCCATTGGTTTTGGATTATATGCTTGGATGAGCAGGTGTCCAACATACTTTTTTGGTCTGTAGTGCATCTGGGTATATTTTACTGATGGATCTACAAATAATATTGATTATTTATTTATAATCAAGGTGATTTGAGATCAGTCAGTCTAGACCTTAAAATCAGCTGCAGTTGTTAAACACCCCCATTTATCAACTCTGACTGAACCCATAGAACCAGTTATGAGGTCATCATCTTTCGAGAACTCTTAAAAGGCAACCGCAATTCAATTCAGTTTTGTGTCGTCATTAATTTACTGTGTATATCGAGCCAATACAGGACTGGCTGCGCCAGATTGCCAGACCCTCCAACAGGTTGCAGTTCAGGCCACAGCAATTAGCAGGATGGCAGTCAACGGTGACCAGAGACCGAAGCAAAGACAGTGGCCGTCCGGCCCAGATTAATAGGTTTTTCCTTAGAGAAGGTCAACCAGTGGGTGTCCTCATTGGGCCAGCCTGGACCCTGCCGAGCCTTCTTGGAAGTTCTGGGGTGGGTTACCGCACCTGTTGACCCCCTCCATGCCCAGGAGCTTGACGAAGACATGGCCCGATGTGGCTTAACTGTCAAGGTGTGTTTCCCATGATACCTGCCTGTTCCACTCTGACCTGTGGGGTTCAGAGGTTCACAGGGGCTAGGGCTCAAATGAAGGGGGGGGGGGGGGGGCGTCAGGGTTCATGTGACTTGTTGTTAAGGATGAGACGTTAGCTGCATGACGCTTCTAGCAGTATTTCTCCGGCTCAGTCCCAAGACCGGCTACCCTCCGACTCAGGCTACCCTCCGATTCGTCCCAAGGCCGCGCTTACCCTCCAACTCAGGCTTACCCTCCGACTCAGTCCCAAGGCCGCGCTACCCTCCAACTTTCAGGCTACCTGTCCCGCCTCAGTCCCAAGGATCCGTACCTTCCAACTCAGGCTACCCTTGACTCAGTTCCCAAAGGCCGCGCTACCCTCCGGACTCTAGTCCAAGGAAGGCTACACTCCAACTCAGTCCCAAAGGCGCGTACCCTCCACTCAGCTTACCATCTGACTCAGTTTCCAAGGGCCACGCTCCCTCCGACTCAGGCTACCCCTGACTCAGTCCAAGGACGCGCTACCCCGATCAGTCCCCAAGGACGGCTACCCTCCCAACTTCAGGCTCCATCTGACTCAGTCCAGGACGTGTTACCCTCCCAACTTCAGGCTACCCTCCGACTCATTCCCAAGGACCCGCTACCTTCCGACTCAGGCTACCCTCCGAACTCAGTCCCAAGGGCGGCCTACCCTCTGACTCAGGCTACCCTCCGACTCAGTCCCAAGGGACGCGTACCCTCAACTCAGCTACCTCCGACTCAGTCCCAGGACGGCTACCCTCCGACTCATCCCAAGGGCCGCGCTACCCTCCCAAACTCAGGCTACCTCCGACTCAGTCGCCAAGGGCCGCGAACCCGCCAACTTCAGGCTTACTCTGGACTCAGTCCCAAGGAAGGCTACCCTCCGACTCAGTTCCAAGACGGCTACCCTCCGACTCAGTCCCAAGACGGCTTACCCTCCGACTCAGTCCAAGGACGGCTTACCTCGACTCAGTTTCCCAAGGACGGCACCTCCGACTCAGTCCCCAAGGACGCGCTTACCCTCCGACTAATCCCAAGGCGGCTACCCTCTGACTCAGGGCTCCATCTGGACTCAGTCCCAAGGGCCGCGCTACCCTCCGACTCAGGCTACCTCTGACTCAGTCCAAGGCCGCGCTACCCTCCGACTCAGTCCCAAAAGGAAGGCTACCCCTCCGACTTCTGTTCCCAAGGACGGCTACCCCTCCGACTCAGTCCCGAGGCCACAGCTTACCCTCCGACTTCAGGCTACCCTTCTTACTCAGCCCAAGGACGGCTACCCCTTCCGGACTCAGGCTACCCTCCGACTCAGTCCCAAGGACGGCTACCCTCCGACTCAGGCTACCATTCTGACTCAGTCCCAAGGCCGCGGCTACCCTAACTCAGGCTTTCCCTCCGCCTCAGTCCCCAGGGGATCCGCTACCCTCCAACTTCAAGGCTACCCTCGACCTTCAGTCCCCAAGGCCGCGCTACCCTCCGACTCGTCCAAGGAAGGCTTGACACTCCGACTCAGTCCCAAGGACGGCTTACCCTCCGACTCAGTCCCAAGGACGGCTACCTCCGACTCAGTCCCAAGGACGGCTACCCTCCGACTCAGTCCCAGGACGGGCTACCCTCCGGACTCAGTTTCCCAAGGACGGCTACCCTCCGAACTCAGTCCCAAGGCGGGCTACCCTCCGACCTCAGTCCCAAGGACGCGGCTACCTCCGACTCATCCCAAGGAGGCTACCCTCCTGACTCAGGTACCATCTGGACTCAAGTCCCAGCCGCGCTACCCCTCCGACTCAGCTACCCTCTGACTCAGTCCCAAAGGCCGCGCTACCCTCCGACTCAGTTCCCAGGAAGGCTACCCTCCGACCCAGTCCCTAGGACGGCTACCTCCGACTCCCAGTCCCGAGGCCACGCTACCCTCGACTCAGGCTACTCCTCTGACTCAGTCCCAAGGACTTGCTACCCTCCGAACTCAGGCTTTTACCCTCCGACTCAGGTCCAAGGACGGCTTACCCTCCGACTCCAGGCTACCATCGACTCAGTCCAAGGGCCGCGCTACCCCCAACTCAGGCTTCCTCCGCCTCATCCCAAGGATCCGCTTACCCCTCCAAACTCAGGCTACCTCGACTCAGTCCAAGGCCGCGCTACCCTCCGACTCAGTCCCAAGGAAGGGCTACACTCCGACTCAGTCCCAAGGGACGGCTACCCTTCCGATCAGGCCCAAGGACGGGCTACCCTCCGACTCAGGCTTACCATCTGACTTCAGCCCAAGGCGCGCTACCTTCCAACTCAGGGCTACCATCTGACTCAGTCCCAAGGCCACGCTACCCTCCCAACTCAGGCTACCCTCGACTCAGTCCCAAGGGCCACGCTACCTCCGACTCAGTCCCAAGGCCCACGCTACGCCTCCGACTCGGCTACCTCCGGACTCAGTCCCAAGGACGGCTACCCTCCGACTCAGTCCCAAGGACGCGCTACCCTCCGACTCAGTCCCAAGGAAGGCTACCCTCCAACTCAGGCTACCATCTGACTCAGTCCCAAGGCCGCGCTACCCTCCAACTCAGGCTACCATCTGACTCAGTCCCAAGGACGTGTTACCCTCCCAACTCAGGCTACCCTCCRACTCAGTCCCAAGGATCCGCTACCCTCCGACTCAGTCCCAAGGACAAGCTACCCTCAGACTCAGGAGTTCATGTGACTTGTTGTTAAAGATTAGACGTTAGCTGCATGATGATCTAGCAGTATTTCACCGACTCAGTCCCAAGGACGCCCTACCCTCCGACTCGCGCTACCCTCCGACTCGGTAAAGTTAGTAAGTTACTTACAGTAGAAGTTTGGCCAAGGCTTGACTAGCAGGTGTTGGTCCTGGACAAATGTGTGGTAGTGTTGGAATGAGGTTCTGTTACCATAGGCACCAAGTTAGTGGGGGCATTGGGTCAAAGGGTGAATATAGACTCAGTCTGTCTGTCTACCGCAGGCAAGCCACCATTGGACTGCCGTAGGCATGACTATTGTAGTGGCAAGCTGTGGTTGGACCGGCAGTGGCATGCTATCATATCAGCTGCCATCAGTTAACCAGCCTCGACCCAATACCGGCTAGCGTGCCAACCTAGGTCTGGCTAGGCAACATCCCCAAAGACTTGGCGTAAGCATAAAGTATCATAAAAGAGTTCTTACCTACACCCCCAAAGGGCAGAGAGCTGAGGGTGTAGTGCATCATGACGTCATTGACCGTCACCCCGCCACTGGTCGTCTCAGCCAGCATTCGCTTTATCACCTTATTGACAGAGACAGAGATGTCTTTTATCAGCCCCCCCATATGTAAATAGATACTGTACATACCGAAATAAGTACACATGTTGTTGCCACAGTAACAGCTCACCTTCTTACAGTTTAATCACATTTCACCAAAGAGCTCACCTAAATGTGACCCATGCCCAATCCCAAATCAACCCCTAAACCCACTTGTGGAGATCTGAGTGGATTTGACAGGCGTAAGCAATATTCTTAATAGCTCCACCTTGTGAACTGAAGTTTCACCATGTCGCTTATACTAATTCAATTATATAAGCTCTTCAGATGAGCGTAAGGTCGCAGGGATTGATTTGGGATTCAGCCTTACTCCATAGGTTGCTCACTCGCTCCCTACAGACCTTCTTGTTGGAGGAGAAGACGTAGAGCGCCAGGGGCTTCTCTCTCTCACTGATGAAGTGGATGGCGTCATCTATGTCGCTGACGGTCACTATGGGCAACAGGGGGCCGAAGATCTCCTCCTGCATCAGCCTAGCATGGGGGGGCACGTCCTTCACCACCGTGGGGGCTGAGGGGTCAGAGGTCAGGGTTGTTGACCAACCAAGCATAGTTCCCAAGTGTTTCAGAAATTCAAGTTGGAGGATTACAAAACTGCAACATTACTGGAACTTTCCCAAAGTCCTCGCTATTCCAGAAATCCCAGTTGAAGAAAAACTAGTTGGAGAAAAACCAGTTGGAGAAAAACCAGTTGGAGAAATCCCAGTTGGTAAATTCTTAGTTGGAGGACTGCAAGTTGGAGCAATCCCAGTTGGGAGATTCCTGGAATCAAGAGGGAATAAGCAGGGAGGCAATCCTCCAACTGGGGAATCCTCCAACTGGGGAATCTGGTGAACCTTGGAACTCTGGGAAATGTCCCAGGCATGTTGCAACCCAAGGTCAAATACAGTACTATTACAACCCAAGGTCAAATACAGTACTAATACAACCCAAGGTCAAATACAGTACTATTACAACAGTAAAATACAGTACATTAAACCCCAAGGGCAAATAACAGTATCATAAACCAAGGTCAAATACAGTTATTACTAACCCAAGGTCAAATAGTATATGTACAACAGGTTATACAGTCCTATTACATACCAAGGTCAAATACAGTCTATTACACAAGTCTAAGTAATAAACACCGCAAGGTCCATCGTTATTGAACCAAGGGGTCAATACAGTATTTAAAAGGCAAATACCCAGTACTATACAAGACTAGGTAAATAAGTATATTAAACCAGTAACTACCAAATGTTACAATATCTGTGAGCCTATATCTGCATACCAATGTAGCGTTGTGATGCGTCACTCTGGCCCCCTAGCGCCGCTGTGTAGCCATCCAGTAGAGCCATCACGCGGTTGAAGTGGCGCTGGTTGATGATGCGGCCGTAGTCAGGGGAGGATTTGGGGTCGGGCCCATAGAACTCCTTGGATTAAGGAAAACAATCTTTGGATTATTTCGGGGGTATTCAACCTGGGGTCCACGCGGAAGTACTGCAAAGGGTCCGCACATTTTTTATACTTTTACGCGGATTTGGTTTGGTTATAATTTTTGAATGAATATTGCTAGAAACAAAAGAATAAACATAATGTTCAATTACATACCTACAGTAGAAAAGCGGCAAATGTCTTCTTTCAAGTCAACTCCGTATTAAAAGCAAATTACATTCACTGGAGTATCTGACAAAGGCTTTGAAAAAGCACCTGCGCGAGTATCAGTCCCAGCAATTGCATCTGGCCGCTGACTTGGACATATATTTTTGCCAACACATGGTTAACCTTTGTTTAACCAGCTACTAGCTAAATGTGTGTCGAGTTACCTTTCTAGCTAATAGGCTATGCTAGAGTTTACACTTCCAATTATAAATGTGGGGAGGTCAAAATAATGAAAAACTATCTACCAAATCTATGAATTTTAAAAATGCTGATTCATTCTCCTTGCCATTATTATTCACCTGATGATAA
>NW_019945477.1:40532-44677 GCF_002910315.2 Salvelinus sp. IW2-2015 | reverse complement strand
TAGTCTGACGGCTGTACTGTATTGACTGTACGTTGACGGTGTACTTATTGAACTGACCGACTGTAGTTGACGGTGTTAATGTGATTGACTGACTGTAGTTGACGATGTACTATTATTACTGTAGTGACGGTGTACTGTAGTTGGACTGACTGTAGTTGACGGTGTACTGTGTTGACTGACTGTAGGTTGACTGTACTGTATTGACTGACTGCAGTTGACGGTTGTACTTGTATTGACTGACTGTAGTTGACGGTGTACTCTATTGACCTGACTGTAGTGACGGTGTAATGTATTGACTGACTGTAGTTTGATGGTGTAATGTATTGACTGACTGCCAGTTGACGGTGTACTGCTAATTGACTGACTGTTAGTGACCCGGTGTAAGGTGATTCAGATTGAAATGGCGATATTTCTGTTTTTGTATGTGTTTGGTCGTACCTTCTGACTATGTGAAGCCTGACCTGTAAGTGATACTGGTTGTAACGTGCTGTGTGCGACTGTTTACACGTTTATTTTAATCTTGACGGCAGTTTGATTGTACTGTATGAGTTGTACTGTCAGGGTTGACGGGGAGCCGTGTACTGTATTGACTGACCCTGTAGTGACGAGTCAGTGTTACTCTGAGTATGAGTCTGCACTGATCGTTAGTTGATCTTCAGATGTACTGTTTGCTGACCATACTTAGTTGACGTGGTGTAAAGTATTAGTCTTGTACTGTATGTAAACTTGGTACCAGTTTATATGTTTCGCGAAACCCAGTGTCTCATCTCTTCTCGCTAATCGTTCTATATGATCGACTTGAACTGTATAGTTGTTTTGGAGACAAGGTGTTTTAGTATCTTGCCTTAATGTATGAACTGACTGCTAGTTTGATACTCTTATGTGTTATAAATATGTCAACACATATTTGACATTCCTATGTAACTTCTAGTCCGGTTGTGACCTATCCGGAGCGTGAAAGTTTGTGTTATCTGCTTTGCAAGTATTTTGATGATGTGTGGTGTGCACTGACGGATAAAAACGGTTAGTACGAGCTGCTAGTGACAATGAATTAAGGAAAAAATATAAGGGGTTTTAGGTTATACCCTCCTATTTAATGACTACTCTAGTGTGAACGAGACTGTAAGTTGAGAACGTCCCTTTATCGAGGGATCCTGTCTTTGAACAAAGATAATTAGTATCTATCTTCGGGTAAATTAGAGACAAACAAAATAACTTCAGCGAGGATATTCATTTTGTTAAAGGGTTATAACCACTGTTTCCCATGCTTTGTTGCATATAACCATAACCAATATATGAACTAAGCACCTTGGAACAGCCTGGTATATGATATGTAGAGCTAACGAACGGCTTTATACTTGCGGGTAGGCAGTTTATACATGGCTCGAGCGATTTTCGACTGACTGTAAGTTGACGCGCTAGGACACTAAAATAGATACTTTACTAACTGACTTCTAAAAAAACATCCTAAAAAAGAAAATTGTATTTGACCTGCAGAGGCGTTGTGCCAGTGACCATTTGCGTGTAAGTGCCTTAGGCATGTGCTGACAATGGGTATGAGGCCTATGGACTGATGAGGACTGCAAGAGTTGACAATGTGCTCGATGGCATATTAATTGTAAATTTGCGACGTCCGTACTGTGAGACGCCTTAAGACAACGCTACAGGGAGACAACGAGAAAATATGATCTGTCCTCGTCGTTCGCAGACCACGTTTATACATAACTCGACTTTGCACATGGAACTCTATAGCAGTCCGTTGACAGCTGTCTAGTTAACTCGTACGTGTGAGCCACGTGTACAGGCATTTATGTTCAGACCGAACAAACTTCGTACCGAGTTTAACATCACTTAGGAAGAACTCACGTCAAATTTCCCTCGCTCAGTGAGCTCAGACGCTGGTCCGCAAATAGGCTGAATGGATACTGGTATGAGGCATTTGAACGGAGCTTGTCTATGTTTAGTGAAGCCACGGATACTAACGTTAGCTAACGTCGTTAGTCTGTCTATTACAGCAGCTTGTAATTGAGTTTTGTAGGAGCTGCAGTGATTCTCAGAAGGTATTGCTAACGAATTAGTCTGTGTGTTTGTTAATTACATTTTCGACTGACTAAATATGTTGGATCAGTTTGCTACGTTGAATAGTTTCTTGCACACCATGTTTGTGAACTCAAGACTGGTAGAAACAGGCCGCTGAGTAAGCAAAAGTTCCTTGTCACCCAGAGCGTTGGACTGTTTTAGGTAGTACGTATATTTACACGTGAGACTCTTGAACTCTATATTTACCCGATGAACGTAGAACCAGACCCTTCATGACAAACTTGCTATGCTGAATTTTCTGACGCACAATGTTACCGAACTGTAATGACCACCATTATATGACATTGATCCCGGATGTACTGACTATATTGCACCCGTCATGGTACCCAGTTATTAGCTTTTGTGACCAGTTAGCTTATCCGACCTTATTTTTTTTAAAAACTCTGTTAAAACCGCGGAAAAGATGATACTCTAACTACCTCCTCAAGGGGTATTATCAATAATTCGAGTACTGGTATGGCTCCACTAGGTGGTACTTGAATTATCCTGCGAGTCTGAACCTATTTGGTTTCTGTTAGCATCAACATGTTACATATAACTTATACATGTTTGACTGCTAGTCTGTTTGATGCCGGAGCGTGTATGTAATGTGTGTAGTTGACATGAGGCTTGAACTAAACATGCTGTAACAGAGAAAAAAAACATAAACTGATCTCATACTGATTTTTCAGTCAATATAGTACACCGCCAACTGGCATGTCAGTTCTGAGGACATTTATAAAATGTTCTGTACATGTATAGTGTACTTTTCTATTTCCTCTCAGAGTAGTATCTGTTCTCCCTTCTAGATCATAATGAATCAGAATATACGGACAGATCCTAGATCCGCAGTCCTACTCAGAGATGCTTTGTGGACACAGGCCCTGAACACAGAAACCCCTCCCATATGAGAGTTTTGGAAGCAGAGGGGGGGGGCGGTCGGTAGTGACAGTGTGAGGGATCATGGTAGTGAGAGAAAACGTAAGGATAGAGAGTGATGAGCGAAACAAAGACAGACAGTGGGAGGGCCAAAACACAGGTGGGAGGTGAGGACACACACATCACCACAATACACACACATCACCACAATACACACACATCACCACAATACACACATATCACCACAATACACACACAGAGGCACGCCACAGTGGCCTAGCTACCTCGGAACACAGGCTCGGACTCAAAATCAAAGACTATGTCATTGGGGTAGGAGTATAGGAGGGGGCTTGAGGTCCGTGTTCGGTGCTTCCTCAAGCAGCGGGCGGGTAAGAAGAGAGATGGTGTGTTAGAAGAGGAGGGGAGGGTGTTGCTGAGGGATGGTGGATGGGTGGTAGTAGTGACAGGGGGGAGTAGAAGCAGTAGTGAGGGGGCCAGGGGGTGCCCTGGTGCAGTAGGGAACTCTGGTAATGTAGTATTTAACTGCATCCTCTACTTTTATAACCAATACATCTCAATATGGCTTCCAACATTACATTAAAAAGACAACAACCTACTCAACTGGAAGGTAGGAATACAGTACACCGCTCAACTACAGTCAGCCAATACATTACACACCCGTCAACCTACAGTCAGTCAATACATTACACCGTCAATCACAGTCCAGTCAATACATACAATTACACCGTCAACTACAGCCAGACAATAATCAGATAGCATACCGTCAAAGTCAGTCAGTCAATACATTACACCGTCAACTACAGTCAGCCAATAACATTACACTGTCAACTATACAGTCAGGTCAATTACAGTACACCTGTCAGTGCATCAGTTCAGTCAATACATTACACACTGTCAACTACAGTCAGCCAATACATTACAATGTCAGGTGCAGTCCAAGTAGTAAAATACATTACACATCTAGTCACTACAGTCAGCCAATAGATTACCAAGTCGTCAACAACAGTCAGCTCAATACATCACACTGTCAATACAGTCGTCCAGTCAATACAATTACGCCTGTCACTACAGTCACGTAATACAATTACACCGTCAACTAGTCAGTCAGTCAGTCAATACATTATGCTGTCAACTACAGTCATCAGTCAAATACATATATAGCTGTC
>NW_019945477.1:30348-40507 GCF_002910315.2 Salvelinus sp. IW2-2015 | reverse complement strand
GGGTTGGGTCCTGCACGGGGGGGCTGCAGGGGGGGGAAGAGAGACAGACACAGCAGGATCACTGGTCCTGAAGACCAGCTACTGGGCCCACCTGACCCCAATTCTCTATGGTACCTACTGTAGGCTCGATCCAAAATGGACGCCTAGTCACTGTACTGTGCTCTACTTCTGGCCAGAGCCCAATGACTGCCAATGAGGGGAATGCATGAATCTGGCTCCATGGACCAGTAGAAAGTTAGGAGTTTTTCCAACACATTATCACTGGCCAAAAGTAGTGCACTAGATAGGGAATAGGGTACCATTTGAGACTGGCCCATGTAAGTAGTCTACACTCTTTCAGAGGGAGCATGGATGGGCAGTGGAAATCAGAGAATGTTAGGGGAATAAAAAAGGGTAGATGGCTCTCTTAAAGGGGAAGTCTCCTTAAAAAAGGGACAGAGTTTTAACAGTCTAAGGACAAATATTCTGAAATTGCATCAACAAGACTTGTAGAAATAAATTCTGACTGGACAAAATGAGTTTCAGGGCCTTGTAAAAACAAGAGAGAAAGAGAACACAGATGCAGGATGTGGTGGTGGGGGGGGGGGGACTTGTTGATTAAATACTGATGATGATCGCTTCCTTACCTCCTTCTGACCTCTGTAAACCTGGTCTCGAATCAAGTCCTGAAAGAGAGAGAGAGAGAGGAATAACAGAGAATCACAATACTGTGAAGACTGCTAGTCAATCTAGACTCCAGACAATCGCTACAGGTCGGGTTATATCTTGGTAGCTGGTATAGTGGAACTGACAACGTTTTAACTACTTTGCAGATATGAAACAGACTAATTATATTAGTCCAAAAAAATAATCAATTTCCCAGTTTATGCTACAAAAACAACTTTATAAAAAGAGGTTTTAAAAAAAGTTATATTTGACTCAAAATGTTATGACGTACACTAAAAGGCATTGAAGTCAGAATAGATGAATGTAGTTCAACGCGTGATTAATATAATTCACCAAGACATTTCTTAGTGGTCCAAAACATATTGCTATCAGGTTGTAAATCAAGGGGCCTGGTACCATTCGGAATGACCGTCTCTGTTGTAAATCACAGCGGGCCTGGTACCATACGGAATGCACCGTCTCTGTTGTAAATCACAGCGGGCCTGGTACCATTCGGAATGACCGTCTCTGTTGTAAATCACAGCGGGCCTGGTACCATTACGGAATGCACCGTCTCTGTTGTAAATCACAGCGGGCCTGGTACCATACGGAATGACCGTCTCTGTTGTAAATCACAGCGGGCCTGGTACCATACGGAATGCACCGTCTCTGTTGTAAATCACAGCGGGCCTGGTACCATCGGAATGCACCGTCTCTGTTGTAAATCACAGCGGGCCTGGTACCATACGGAATGCACCGTCTCTGTTGTAAATCACAGCGGGCCTGTACATTCGGAATGCACCGTCTCTGTTGTAAATCACAGCGGGCCTGGTACCATACGGAATGCACCGTCTCTGTTGTAAATACAGCGGGGCCTTGGTACCATACGGAATGCACCGTCTCTGTTGTAAATCACAGCGGGCCTGGTACCATACGGAATGCACCGTCTCTGTTGTAAATCACAGCGGGCCTGGTACCCATACGGAATGCACCGTCTCTGTTGTAAATCAACAGCGGGCCTGGTACCATACGGAATGCACCGTCTCTGTTGTAAATCACAGCGGGCCTGGTACCATACGGAATGCACCGTCTCTGTTGTAAATCACAGCGGGCCTGGTACCATTCGGAATGCACCGTCTCTGTTGTAAATCACAGCGGGCCTGGTACCATTCGGAATAGCCCGTTGTTTGTAAATCCACAGCGGGCCTGGTACCATACGGAATGCACCGTCTCTGTTGTAAATCACAGCGGGCCTGGTACCATACGGAATGCACCGTCTCTGTTTGTAATCACAGCGGGCCTGGTACCATTCGGAATGCACCGTCTCTGTTGTAAATCACAGCGGGCCGTGGTACCTCATACGGAATGCACCGTCTCTGTTGTAAATCACAGCGGGCCTGGTACCATAAGCGGAATGCACCGTCTCTCGTTAGTAAATCAGCGGGGCCTGGTACCATTCGGAATAGACCGTCTCTGTTGTAAATCAACAGCGGGCCTGGTACATACGGAAATGCACCGTCTCTGTTGTAAATAACAGCGGGCCTGGTACCATTCGGAATAGACCGTCTCTGTTGTAAATCACAGCGGGCCTGTCAACTACAGTCAGTCAGTCAATACATTACACTGTCAACTACAGTCAGTCAGTCAATACATTACACTGTCAACTGCAGTCAGTCAGTCAATACATTACACTGTCAACGGCAGTCAGTCAGTCAGTCAACACATACACTGTCAACTAGTCAGTCAATACATACACTGTCAACTACAGTCAGCCAATACATTACACTGTCAACTACAGTCAGTCAGTCAATACATTACACCGTCAACTAGAGTCAGTCAGTCAATACAGTACACCATCAACTACAGTCAGTCAGTCAATACATTACACCGTCAACTACAGTCAATATAGTACATCGTCAACTACAGTCAGCCAATACATTACACCGTCAACAACAGTCAGCCAATACMTTACACCGTCAACAACAGTCAGTCAATACATTACACTGTCAACGGCAGTCAGTCAGTCAATACATTACACTGTCAACTACAGTCAGTCAGTCAATACATTACACTGTCAACGGCAGTCAGTCAGTCAATACATACACATACTGTCAACTACAGTCAGCCAATACATTGCACTGTCAACTACAGTCAGCCAATACATTTCACTGTCAACTCCAGTCAGTCAATACAGTACACCGTCAACTACAGTCAGTCAATACAGTACACCGTCAACTACAGCCAGTCAATACATTACACCGTCAACTACAGTCAGCCAATACATTACACCGTCAACTACAGTCAGCCAATACATTACACCGTCAACTACAGTCAGTCAATACATTACACCGTCAACTACAGTCAATATAGTACGTCGTCAACTACAGTCAGTCAATACATTACACCGTCAACTACAGTCAGCCAATACATTACACCGTCAACAACAGTCAGTCAATACATTACACCGTCAACAACAGTCAGTCAGTCAATACATTACACCGTCAACTACAGTCAATATAGTACATCGTCAACTACAGTCAGTCAATACAGTACTGTCAACTGGCATGTCAGTTCTGAGGACATTTATAAAATGTTCTATACATGTATAGTGTACTTTCCTATTTCCTCTCAGAGTAGTATCTGTTCTCCCTTCTAGATCTCATAACGAATCAGAATATACGGACAGATCCTAGATCCGCAGTCCACTCAGAGATGCTTTGTGGACACAGGCCCTGAACACAGAAACCCCTCCCATATGAGAGTTTTGGAAGCAGAGGGGGGGCGGTCGGTAGTGACAGGTGAGGGATCATGGTAGTGAGAGAAAACGTAAGGATAGAGAGTGATGAGCGAAACAAAGACAGACAGTGGGAGGCCAAAACACAGGTGGGAGGTGAGAACACACACACAATCACACAATACACACACATCACCACAATACTACAACATCACCACAATACACACACATCACCACAATACATAACATCACCACCAATACACACCAGAGGCACGCCACAGTGGCCTAGCTACCTCGGAACACCAGGCTCGGACTCAAAATCAAAGACTATGTCATTGGGGTAGGAGTATAGGAGGGGCTTGAGGTCCGTGTTCGGTGCTTCCTCAAGCAGCGGGCGGTGGGTGGGTCTGCAAGGGGGGGGCTGCAGGGGGGGGAAGAGAGACAGACACAGCAGGATCACTGGTTCCTGAAGACCAGCTACTGGGCCCACCTACCCCAATTCTCTATGGTACCTACTGTAGGCTCGATCCAAAATGGACGCCTAGTCACTGTACTGTGCTCTACTTCTGGCCAGAGCCCAATGACTGCCAATGAGGGGAATGCATGAATCTGGCTCCATGGACCAGTAGAAAGTTAGGGAGTTTTCCAACACATTATCACTGGCCAAAAGTAGTGCACTAGATAGGGAATAGGGTACCATTTGAGACTGGCCCATAGTAAGTAGTCTACACTCTTTCAGAGGAGCATGGATGGGCAGTGGAAATCAGAGAATGTTAGGGGAATATAAAAAGGGTAGATGGCCTCTTAAAGGGGAAGTCTCCTTAAAAAAGGGACAGAGTTTTAACAGTCTAAGGACAAATATTCTGAATATGCATCAACAAGACTTGTAGAAATATAATTCTGACTGGACAAAATGAGTTTCAAGGGCCTTGTAAAAACAAGAGAGAAAGAAACACAGATGCAGGATGTGGTGGTGGGGGGGGGGGACTTGTTGATTAAATTACTGATGATGATCGCTTCCTTACCTCCTTCTGACCTCTGTAAACCTTGGTCTCGAATCAAGTCCTGAAAGAGAGAGAAGAGAGGAAATAACAGAGAATCACAATACTGTGAAGACTGCTAGTCAATCTAGACTCCAGACAATCGCTACAGGTCGGGTTATATCTTGGTAGCTGGTATAGTGGAACTGACAACGTTTAACTAACTTTGCAGATATGAAAACAGACTAATTATATTAGTCCAAAAAAATAATCAAAGTTCCCAGTTTATGCTACAAAAAACCGACTTTATAAAAAGGTTTAAAAATAAGTTATATTTGACTCAAAATGTTATGAAGTACACTAAAAGGCATTGAAGGCAGAATAGATGAATGTAGTTCAACGCGTGATTAATATAATTCACCAATTTATTCTTGTGGTCCAAAAACATATTGCTATCAGTTGTAAAAGGAGGGCCTGGTACCATTCGGAATGCACCGTCTCTGTTGTAAATCACAGCGGGCCTGGTACCATTCGGAATGCACCGTCTCTGTGTTAAATCACAGCGGGCCTGGTACCATTCGGAATGCACCGTCTCTGTTGTAAATCACAGCGGGCCTGGTACCATACGGAATGCACCGTCTCTGTTGTAAATCACAGCGGGCCTGGTACCATCTCGGAATGCACCGTCTCTGTTGTAAATCACAGCGGGCCTGGTACCATACGGAATGCACCGTCTCTGTTGTAAATCACAGCGGGCCTGGTACCATACGGAATGCACCGTCTCTGTTTTAAATCACAGCGGGCCTGGTACCATACGGAATGCACCGTCTCTGTTGTAAATCACAGCGGGCCTGGTACCATACGGAATGCACCGTCTGTGTTGTAAATCACAGCGGGCCTGGTACCATACGGAATGCACCGTCTGTGTTGTAAATCACAGCGGGCCTGGTACCATAAGGAATGCACCGTCTGTGTTGTAATCACAGCGGGGCCTGGTACCATACGGAATGACCGTCTCTGTTGTAAATCACAGCGGGCCTGGTACCATACGGAATGCACCGGCTCTGTTGGTAAATCACAGCGGGCCTGGTACCATACGAATGCACCGTCTCTGTTGTAAATCACAGCGGGCCTGGTACCATACGGAATGCACCGTCTCTGTTGTAAATCACAGCGGGCCTGGTACCATACGGAATGCACTGTCTCAGTTTCAATGGCTCAATATTTTTGGGAAAAAACTTGACGAATGTAACTAAGGCTGTAACTAAGGCTGTAACTAAGGCTGTAACTAAGGCTGTAACTAAGGCTGTAACTAAGGCTGTAACTAAGGCTGTAACTAAGGCTGTCACTAAAGCTGTCACTAAAGCTGTCACTAAGGCTGTCACTAAAGCTGTCACTAAAGCTGTCACTAAGGCTGTCACTAAGGCTGTAACTAAGGCTGTAACTAAGGCTGTAACTAAGGCTGGGAATGACAATACAATCAAACTAGTAAGGCCAATGATCACAAGTCAGCAATAACGTAGCTAATAGGTTAGCGTATCTATCTATGTAGCGAGCTAAAAACACAGAGACTAACGTTAGCTAGCGAGCTAGCTGCTAGGAGGATGTCATGTCATTGGAGGAGGAGGTTAGTGACAGACTTTTCCCGTCAAGATTGTTTTTTTCGTTGGCTATACACAGCTAGAGATGCAGGTGTCATTGGGTAAAGCTAGCAAGAACTAGAACGGCTTATCCAGTTAGCATATCTCTCGCATTCGTAAATTCAGAGCGCAGAATAACTGATGAACTTAACACGAAACACCTGCTGAATATAACCGGGGTTAGTAAACGTTGGCAAAGAAAGTAATAGTTTAGTCAGGAACGCTGTAAATAACATGTAAACAGCTCTGCTAGGTGGGGTCAAATTGTCAGAGTAAGGTTGTGTCTGGAAGTAGCTAGCTAGTTAGCAAGCTAGCCAACTTTAGCCAGTTGTCCTACTTCCTACTTCCTGTAAACACACAGTCCAGTTCAAAGTGAATGATGGGAGGTCCTACTTCCTGTAAACACAGTCCAGTTCAAAGTGAATGATGGGAGGTCCTACTTCCTGTAAACACAGTCCAGTTCAAAGTGAATGATGACAGGCCCTACTTCCTGTAAACACACAGTCCAGTTCAAAGTGAATGATGACAGGCCCTACTTCCTGTAAACACACGACTGTATGTTCAAAGTGAAGGATGGCAGGCCCTACTTCCTGTAAACACACAGTCCAGTTCAAAGTGAATGATGGGGTAGAGAGATTGGTTTGCACGAGTGTTGTTTTTCCTTTGTTTGAGACGGACGTGTAGCTTTGACCTGTCGCCGAGAACGGACCGTTAGCTCTTGACTGTCCCCGAGACGGGACGTTGCTGAACCTGTCCCCGAGACCGGACGTTAGCTTGACCTGTCCCGGAGACGCGACAGCTACTGTCGGACGCGTGTAGCTGACTGTCCCCGAGCAGCGGCCACGGATTAGCTTGACCTGTCCCGAGACGGAACGTTAGCTTGAGCCTGTTCCCCGAGACGGACGTTAGCTTGACCTGTCCCGAGACGGACGTTAGACTTGACCTGATCCCGAGACGGACGTTAGCTGACCTGTCCCCGAGACGGACGTTAGATTGACCTGTCCCCCGAGACGGACGTTAGCTTGCCCTGTCCCGAGACGGACGTTAGCTTGACCTGTCCCGAGACGGACGTTAGCGTGACCTGTCCCCGAGACGGGACGTTAGCGTGACCTGTCCCGAGACGGACGTTAGCTTAGTGACCTGTCCCCGAGACGGACGTTAGCGTGACCTGTCGCGAGACGGACGTTAGCTTGACCTGTCCCCGAACGGACGTTAGCTTGACCTGTCCCGAGACGGACGTTAGCTTGACCTGTCCCCGAGACGGACGTTAGCGTGACCTGTCCCGAGACGGACGTTAGCGTGACCTGTCCCGAGACGGACGTTAGCTTGACCTGTCCCCGAGACGGACGTTAGCTTGAGCCTGTCCCCAGACGGACGTTAGCTTGACCTGTCCCCGAGACGGACGTTAGATTGACCTGTCCCCGAGACGGCGTTAGCTTGACCTGTCCCGAGACGGACGTTAGATTGACCTGTCCCCGAGACGGACGTTAGCTTACCTGTCCCCGAGACGGACGTTAGCTTGACCTGTCCCCGAGACGGACGTTAGCGTGACCTGTCCCGAGACGGACGTTAGGTGACCTGTCCCGGAGACGGACGTTAGCGTGACCTGTCCCCGAGACGGACGTTAGCGTGACCTGTCCCGAGACGGACGTTAGCGTGACCTGTGCCGAGACGGACGTTAGCGTGACTGCGCCGAGACGGACGTTAGCTTGACCCTGTCCCGAGACGGACGTTAGATTGACCTGTCCCCGAGACGGACTTTAGCTTGCCTGTGCCGAGACGGACGTTAGCTTGACTGTCCCGAGACGGACGTTAGCGTGACCTGTCCCCGAGACGGACGTTAGCGTGACCTGTCCCCCCGAGACGGACGTTAGCTTGGACCTGTCCCGAGACGGCGTTAGCGTGACCTGTCCCCGAGACGGACGTTAGCGTGACTGTCCCCGAGACGGACGTTAGCGGACCTGTCCCCGAGACGGACGTTAGCTTGTGACCTGTTTCCGAGACGGACGTTAGTGTGACCTGTCCCCGAGACGGACGTTAGCTTGACCTGTATGTTGGGTCTCTGCTGGTGTCCCGGTTCTAACCTGTATGTTGGGTCTCTCTTGCAGTTTGTTGCTGGTGTCCAAGTTCTTTGAGCACCACCCCATCACCCAGGAGGAGGCGTCATCAGAGGGCACCACCCCCGTGTCCGAGGCCTACCCGTCACTGCCCCCGTCCGACTCCACCGGGTGAGTCTCACAGCTGTCCTGATCCCGTTCTCACCTCGGCACAGTTGAAGGAAAGGAGACGAGGAGAGGAAGCCATTTTTAAGACTACTGAAACACAGACTTGATCATCTGCTATCTCCTTGCTAGATTCAATGTAGACTGGAATCTCTGCTAGTGCTTTGCCACATGTCCCCAGTGAGATGAACCACCTGTCCTCTCTCTTAACCGCTATCTGAAGCCAGGTTCCTGTCCCCGTCCACCCCCATCCCAGAGGTTCAACCCCCATCCTCCCTGACCACTAACCTCTTCTGACCCCCAGGTCCCTGTGCCACGCCAGTGTGTCCCCGTCCAAGTCCATCCCTATCCCCCAGAATTTCAGGCCCGGAGAAGAGGACCACAGGAACCAGTTTGGACAGAGAGATCGCTCGTCCTCCGCTCCCAACGTCCACATCAACACCATCGAACCCGTCAAAATAGACGTAAGTCCAACATCCCCCTGTAGTCTGTGTGTGTGATTAGCTCAGACAGTCCCCCTGCTGGAGACAAGTAGTACTGCTAATGTAGTCTGTGTGTGTGATTGCTCAGACAGTCCCCTGCTGGAGACAAGTAGTACTGCTAATGTAGTCTGTGTGTGTGATTAGCTCAGACAGTCCCCCTGCTGGAGACAAGTAGTACTGCTAATGTAGTCTGTGTGTGTGATTAGCTCAGACAGTCCCCCTGCTGGAGACAGTAGTCTGCTAATGTAGTCTGTGTGTTGTGATTAGCTCAGACAGTCCCCCTGCTGGAGACAAGTAGTACTGCTAATGTAGTCTGTGTGTGTGATTAGCTCAGACGTCCCCCTGCTGGAGACAAGTAGTACTGCTAATGTAGTCTGTGTGTGTGATTAGCTCAGACAGTCCCCTGCTGGAGACAAGTAGTACTGCTAATGTAGTCTGTGTGTGTGATTAGCTCAGACAGTCCCCCTGCTGGAGACAAGTAGTACTGCTAATGTAGTCTGTGTGTGTGATTAGCTCAGCAGTCCCCCTGCTGGAGACAAGTAGTACTGCTAATGTAGTCTGTGTGTGTGATTAGCTCAGACAGTCCCCCTGCTGGAGACAAGTAGTACTGCTAATGTAGTCTGTGTGTGTGATTAGCTCAGACAGTCCCCTGCTGGAGACAAGTAGTACTGCTAATGTAGTCTGTGTGTGTGATTAGCTCAGACAGTCCCCCCTGCTGAGACAAGTAGTCTGCTAATGTAGTCTGTGTGTGTGATTAGCTCAGACAGTCCCCCTGCTGAGACAAGTAGTACTGCTAATGTAGAATGTGTATGTGCCAGCATTAGTGAAAGGCTTCTAGTGAAGCGGGTGCTCGTCTGGGTCAAGTTGTGTACTGTAATGCTTGGCCAAATACCACATAGTAATCATAATTTTATTTATTTAACCTTTATTTAACTAGGCAAGTCAGTTAAGAACAAATTCTTATTTCAATGATGGCCTACCCCGGCCAACCAGGACGACGCTGGGCCAATTGTGCGCCGCCCTATGGGACTCCCAATCACGGACGGTTGTGATACAGCCTGGAATCGAACCAGGGTGTCTGTAGTGACGCCTCTAGCACTGAGATGTAATGCCTTAGACGCTGCGCCACTCGGAACCCCTTAAAGAGGAACTGACAGCGTTTTTAGCAACGTGAAATCTTATTAAAATCTTTTCATTTACACCCCAGGAAAGAATATTACCTTTTATGGTAATTTCACCTTTTTATAAATTCATAGAATTTTGGGGGCATTTGTAAAAATTCTTAGAGCAATGTAGAGTGGGAAAAGCGGTCGTGTGTTTGGACAATTAATAGACACTGCAGTAAATAAATCCATCTGTCTCATCCAGGACCAGAGTCCACGCAGACCGGTGCACCATAGCCAATCAGAGCTACAGTAGGCCTTTATACAAACAAGCCATTTGCACAGAGACCTGT
>NW_019945477.1:16335-30323 GCF_002910315.2 Salvelinus sp. IW2-2015 | reverse complement strand
AGTCAACTGAGTTGTGAATCCAATGGGTTGGATTCCCATATGATCGGAGCATTGCCTTCCTTCAAATTGGATTGCCTTTTGGTTATTATAAATGTCTTTTTAAGCTATCACTGCCATCTAGTGGCCACAATAATTTTATGACGAGATTTGGTTCAGGAGTCCAGCGGGTGGCGGTAAATAATCCAATGTTAGCTTTACACTTTTTGTTTTCAACACAATAGCAAGAAGAAAAAATGGACTACTTAAAAATGGAAGATGGCCTCAATGGCACATAGAAAGACCACTCATCTTTGTATATTCTCTGTAGTATCCTTAAAAGGTTTCTTAGAGTTACGACTCATGAGACCTTAAGTACGGTTTAGTATTTAATTGTAACTTAGATTACAATTCTCTCTATCCACCTGGCTTAACTACTGAAGCTTTCTTAATCATAGTTAAATAGGCAGACATAGGAAATAGCTACGGATACGGGAAGCAACCCTCGTCTTGAGTCAATACTGCCATCTATGGTCAACATAAATTACCAGGTTACTACAAGTCTCCATGGCTGGGACAGAAGGTACACCCACTTGCTCCCTAACGTTCCTGCTCTATTTTCTAAACTGTCTCTTCTCTCTCTGTTTCTGTCTGTTCCCCAGGTGAGGAAGACTTTTTTTACGTTGGCCTTCTGCGATTTTTGCCGGAAGCTTCTGTTCCAGGGGTTCCGGATGTCAGACGTGTGGCTATAAGTTCCACCAGCGTTGCAGCACAGAGGTGCCGCTCATGTGTGTCAAAACGACCAGCTAGAGTGAGTTAACTCATCCATCGAATCAATTAATCAATTCACCAGCGTTCTCATGTGTGTCAACTACGACCAGCTAGAGTTGAGTTAACTGATCAATCAAATTAATCAATCATCAAACCAGCGTGTTCTCATGTGTGTCAACTACGACCAGCTAGAGTGAGTTAACGATCATTCAAATTAATCAATTCACCAGCGTTCTCATGTGTGTCAACTACGACAGCTAGATGAGTTAACGATCGATCAAATTAATCAATTCACCAGCGTTTCTCATGTGTGTCAACTACGACCAGCTAAGGTGAGTTAACGATCAATCAAATTAATCAATTCACCAGCGTTCTCATGTGTGTCAACTACGACCAGCTAGAGTGAGTTAACGATCATCAAATTAATCAATTCACCAGCGTTCTCATGTGTGTCAACTACGACCAGCTTAGAGTGAGTTAAACGATCAATCAAATTAATCAATTCACCAGCATTCTCATGTGTGTCAACTACGACCAGCTAGAGTGAGTTAACGATCAATCAATTAATCATTCACCAGCGTGTTCTCATGTGTGTCAACTACGACCAAGCTAGAGTGAGTTAACGATCAATCAAATTAATCAATTCACCAGCAGTTCTCATGTGTGTTCAACTACGACCAGCTAGAGTGAGTTAAACGATCATTCAATATTAATCAATTCACCAGTCGTTCTCAGTGTGTCAACTACGACCAGCTAGAGTGAGTAACGACCAATCAATTAATCAATTCACCAGCGTTCTCATGTGTGTCAAACTACAACCAGCTAGAGTGGTTAACGACCAAATCAAATTAATCAATTCCACCAGACGTTCTCATGTGTGTCAACTACGACCAGCTAGAGTGAGATTAACGATCAATCAAATTAATCAATTCACCAGCGTTCTCAATGTCGTCAACTACGACCAGCTAGAGTGAGTTAACGATCAATCCCAAATTAATCAAATTCCACCAGCGTTCTATCATGTGTCGTGTCAACTACGACCAGCAGAGTGAGTTAACCTGATCAACTCAAATTAATCCAATTCACCACGCGTTCTCATGTGTGTCACAACTACGACCAGCTAGAGTGAGTTAACGATCGAATCAAATTAATCAATTCACCAGCGTTCCTCACTGTGTGTCAACTACGACCAGCTAGAGTGAGTTATCGACAATCAAATTAATCAATTCACCAGCGTTCTCACTGTGTGTCAACTACAGCCAGCTAGAAGTGAGTTATCGATCAATCAAATTAATCAAATCACAGCGTTTCTCAATGTGTGTCAACTACGTACCAGCTAGAGTGGAGTTCAATTCCGATCAATCAAATTAAATCAATTCACCAGCGTTCTCATGTGTGTCACTACGACCAGGCTAGAGTGAGTTACGATCGATCAAATTAATCAATTCACCAGCGTTCTCATGTGTGTTCAACTACGACCAGCTGAGTGAGTTAACGATCAATCAAAATAATCAATTCACCAGCGTTCTCATGTGTGTCAACTACGACCAGCTAGAGTGAGTTAACGATCAATCAAATTAATCAATTCACCAGCGTTCTTCATGGTGTTCAACTACGACCAGCTAGAGTGAGTTAACGATCAATCAAAATTAAATCAATTCACCAGCAGTTCTCATGGATGTGTCAACTACGACCATGCTAGAGTGAGTTAACGAATCAATCAAATTAATCAATTCACCAGCGTTCTCCATGTGTGGTCAAACTACGACCAGCTAGGTGCAGCGTTAAACGATCAATCAAATTATATCAATTTCACCATCGTTTCATGTGTGTCAACTACGACCAGCTAGAGTGATCGTTTACGGAGTCCAATCAATTAATCCCACACTCCTCACGCGTCGCAGTCTCATGTCTACACTACCGAGACCTTAGCTATACGCCCTTGAGGTTAGACTAATTCAATTAATGCCATGGTCTGCACCAGCGTGTTCTTTGCTTGGTTTGTTCTGCATGTCAGACTTACGCAACAGCTAGTACGGTCGAGGTAACCGCAACACACTCAATTTGAAATCAATCTCGACCAGCCAAACGCGTTCATCACATTTGTCGGGTAACATACCGACTCCGTCTAGAGTGACCTTCACGTCATCTTCAAATTAGTACCGCTCACCAGCCTTAGCTTCACACTGGATGGTCAGACTTAGCCGATGACCCGACCCCAGCTGAGTGCACCGTTACGACATTGGAATATCATGTCCACCCAGACGTCCATTGTCGAACTACGCCACGGATGATTCATCTCAATAATTAGTACCACGTTCCATCGTTGGTCATAGACGACCACAGTTGACTGTATCTCATCACCAGCGCCTTGTGTCTTACTGAGACCAGCTAGGTGACGTATACGTTCAAAACTTAAATTACTGTACATGAGTGGTCACTCACGCAGCTAGTGGGTTAACGACCATCATATCAATTCACTCTCAGTGTCAACACGACCCTAGAGTGACAGACTAGCATGCTTGGACCTGTCCCCGAGACGGACGTTTAGATTGACCTGTCCCGAGTACGGACGTTAGCTTGAACGCTGTCCCCGAGACACGGAACGTTAAGCATTGATCTCGTCCCGAGACCGGACGTTCTCATCACTTCCCCAGAGATCCCCATCATTTATTACTATGTGCCGCGAGGGACGGATTACGTTAGGCCTTTTAGATAGCACTGTCCCGAGTTACGGACGTTAGCGGTGACCGTTGTCGGCGAGACGACGTTAGCTTGACCTGTCCCGAGACACGGACGTTAGCATCTGACCTGTCCCCGAGACGGACGTTAGCTTGACCTGTCCCCGAGACGGAACTCAGCTGACCTGTCCCGGGACGGACGTTAGACGTGACCTGTCCCCGAGCCACGTGACGTTAGCTTGACCTGTCCCCGAGACGGACGTTAGCTTGACCTTGTCCCCGAGACGGACGTTTAGCTTGACCTGTCCCCGAGACGGACGTTAGATGACCTGTCCCCGAGGCGGACGTTTAGAGTGACCTGTCCCGAGACGGACGTTAGATTGACCTGTCCCCCGAGACGGCGACGTTTAGCGGGCTTGACCTGTCCCCGAGCGGACGTTAGCTTGACCTGTCCCGAGACGGACGTTAGCTTGACCTGTCCCCGAGACGGACGTTAGCGTGACCTGTCCCGAGACGGACGTTAGCGTGACCTTTTCCCCGAGACGGACGTTAGCGTGACCTGTCCCCGAGGTTACGGACAGTTAGCGTTGACCTGTCGCCGAGACGGACGTTAGCCGTGACCTTGTCGCCAGAAGCGGACGTTAGCTTGACCCTGTCCCCGAGACGGACGTTAGATTGACCTGTCCCCGAGACGGCTTAGCTGACTCCCGTCGCCGAGACGACGTTAGCTTGCCTGTCCCCGAGACGGATTAGCTGTGACCTTGTCCCCGGACGCTTAGCGCCTTGCCCCGAGTACGGACGTAGCTTGACCTGTCCCCGAGACGGACGTTAGGTGACCTGTCCCCGAGACGGACGTTAGCGTGACCTGTCCCCGAGACGGACGTTATAGCGTGGACCTGTCCCGAGGACGGGACGTTAGCTTGACCTGTTTCCGAGCGGACGTTAGTGTGACCTGTCCCCGAGACGGACGGTTAGCCTTGACCTGTATGTTGGGTCTCTGCTTGGTGTCCCGGTTCTAACCTGTATGTTGGGTCTCTCTTGCAGTTTGTTGCTGGTGTCCAAGTTCTTTGAGCACCACCCCATCACCCAGGAGGAGGCGTCATCAGAGGGCACCACCCCCGTGTCCGAGGCCTACCCGTCACTGCCCCCGTCCGACTCCACCGGGTGAGTCTCACAGCTGTCCTGATCCCGTTCTCACCTCGGCACAGTTGAAGGAAAGGAGACGAGGAGAGAAGCCATTTTTAAGACTACTGAAACACAGACTTGATCATCTGCTATCTCCTTGCTAGATTCAATGTAGACTGGAATCTCTGCTAGTGCTTTGCCACATGTCCCCAGTGAGAATGAACCACCCTGTCCTCTCTCTTAACCGCTATCTGAAGCCAGGTTCCTGTCCCCGTCCACCCCCATCCCCCCCAGAGGTTCAACCCCCATCCTCCCTGACCACTAACCTCTCTCTGACCCCCAGGTCCCTGTGCCACGCCAGTGTGTCCCCGTCCAAGTCCATCCCTATCCCCCAGAATTTCAGGCCCGGAGAAGAGGACCACAGGAACCAGTTTGGACAGAGAGATCGCTCGTCCTCCCGCTCCCAACGTCCACATCACACCATCGAACCCGTCAACATAGACGTAAGTCCAACATCCCCCTGTAGTCTGTGTGTGTGATTAGCTCAGACAGTCCCCTGCTGAGACAAGTAGTACTGCTAATGTAGTCTGTGTGTGTGATTAGCTCAGACAGTCCCCCTGCTGGAGACAAGTAGTACTGCTAATGTAGTCTGTGGTTGTTGATTAGCTCAGACAGTCCCCCTGCTGGAGACAAGTAGTACTGCTAATGTAGTCTGTGTGTGGATTAGCTCAGACAGTCCCCCTGCTGGAGACAAGTAGTTCTGCTAATGTAGTCTGTGTGTGTGATTAGCTCAGACAGTCCCCCTGCTGGAGACAAGTAGTACTGCTAATGTAGTCTGTGTGTGTGATTAGCTCAGACAGTCCCCCTGCTGGAGACAAGTAGTACTGCTAATGTAGTCTGTGTGTGTGATTAGCTCAGACAGTCCCCTGCTGGAGACAAGTAGTACTGCTAATGTAGTCTGTGTGTGTGATTAGCTCAGACAGTCCCCCGCTGGAGACAAGTAGTACTGCTTAATGTAGTCTGTGTGTGTGATTAGCTCAGACAGTCCCCCTGCTGTGAGACAAGTAGTACTGCTAATGTAATCTGTGTGTGTGATTAGCTCAGACAGTCCCCCTGCTGGAGACAAGTAGTACTGCTAATGTAGTCTGTGTGTGTGATTAGCTCAGACAGTCCCCCTGCTGGGAACAAGTAGTACTGCTAATGGTAGTTCTGTGTGTGATGGAAGTCAAATGAAACAGCCTTGAGCATTGCGAGAGCTGCTCGGCCAAACCATGAAATAGTGTGTAGCTCAGACCAGTTCCGCCTCTGCTGCGAGTTACAAGTAGTACTTGCTACATGTAGTCATGTGATGTTTGTGAGCGTTAGCTACCAGTCTTAGTACGCAGCCTCGTGGTGAGAACATGCTAGTATCTGCTAGCTCCATGTCTAGAATGCTAGATAATTTTAAAAAATGGTGGAAGCCCTCAAAGGCGATGTCCCATGCTAAAACAAGATCTTTCCATCTAGGAGCTCTCTTTCTGCCCCTCCTCTTTCTGCCCCTCCTCTTTCTGCCTCTGTGTAACATACAGTAAATGCATTTGTTCCAATCATTGAGGCCATTGGATGTATATAGTTGCTCTTTTCGTCAGTGAATGAACTCGCTCTGATCTAGACAAACAGTTTATTTGCCCGGCCAGCAACAAACACGAGGGTCAACTCAACAATGGACTGAACCTTGCACTGTTTGGACAGTTTGTCCTCCTAGTTAGTCTTTCCAGTGGCTTTTCCCAGTAAAATCCCATCCCAGTCTCAGCTGGTTCCATAATTCTAGGTCCATAGTTCTACACTGAACAAAAACATAAAAATGCAACATTTAAAAAAAGTGTTGGTTCCATGTTTCATGAGTTGAAATAAATAATCCCAGAAATGTTCCATACACACAACATTCCTTTCAAATGTTGTGCAAAAAAATCTGTTTACATCAAATCAAGTTTCTTTTATATAGCCCTTCGTACATCAGCTAATATCTCGAAGTGCTGTACAGACACCCAGCCTAAAACCCCAAACAGCAAGCAATGCAGGTGTAGAAGCACGGTGGCTAGGAAAAACTCCCTAGAAAGGCCAACATCCCTATTACATCCCTATTAGTGAGCATCTCTCCTTTGCCAAGATAACCCATCCACCTGATAGGTGTGGCATATCAAGAAGCTGATTAAACAGCATGATCATTACACAGGTGCACCTTGTGCTGGGGACAATAAAAGGCCCTCTTTAAAAAATGTCAGTTTTGTCACAGCACAATCTCACAGATGTCTCAAGTTTGAAAGAGTGTGCAATTGGCATTCTAACTGCAGGATTGTCCATCAGAGCTGTTGCCAGAGAATTTAATGTTCATTTCTCTACCATAAGCATGAGGGGTATTTTTGTCGGTAATAAAGCCCTTTTTGTGAGGAAAAACTCATTCTGATTGGCTGGGCTTGACTCCCAAGTGGTACTAGATTTTCATATGACTGGGCAGGGGTGCATGGGCCCACCCACGTGGCAGCCAGGCCCACCCACGGCTGCACCCCTGCCCAGTCATATGAAAGTCTAGTACCACTTCTATAGTTCCAGTCATACTCACAAAGTTGTGTGTGGTCAGAGGAACGTTCTCCAGCACTTCCACGTGTAGCTCCTCCCCTGTCAGCCAGGAGATGTCTGTGTCCCAGCCAAGAGGCTTCTTCTCTCTGAGACAGGAGACAGGAAGAGGAGTTCACTGGGTTGTATGCAATCTGGACTGTGTTTACAGGCAGTAGGGCCTGTCATCATTCACTATAACTGGCCTGTGGTGTTTACAGGCCAGTAGGGCCTGACATCATTCACTATGAACTGGACTGTGTGTTTACAGGCAGTAGGGCCTGTCATCAATTCACTATGAACTGGACTGTGTTTTACAGGCAGTAGGCCTGCCATCCTTCACTTTGAACTGGAATGTGTGTTTACAGGAAGTAGGCCTGACATCATTCACTTTGCAACTGGACTGTGTGTTTACAGGCAGTAGGGCCTGTCATCATTCACTATGAACTGGACGTGTGTTTACAGGCAGTAGGGCCTGTCATCATTCACTATGAACTGGACTGTGTTTACAGGAAGTAGGGCCTGCCATCCATTCACTATGAACTGGACTGTGTGTTTACAGGCAGTAGGGCCTGTATCATTCACTTATGAACTGGACTGTGTGTTTACAGGCAGTAGGGCCTGTCATCATTCACTATGAACTGGACTGTGTGTTTACAGGCAGTAGGGACCTGTCATCATTCACTTTGAACTGGACTGTTGTTCAGGCATAGGACCTGCCATCATCACTATGAACTGGACTGTGTGTTTACAGCAGTAGGGCCTGTCATCATTCACTTTGAACTGGACTGTGTGTTTACAGGAAGTAGGCCTGCATCATCACGTTTGAACGGACTGTGTCGTTTACAGGCAGTAGGGCCTGTCATCATTCCTATGAACTGGACTGTGTGTTTACAGGCAGTAGGGCCTGCTCATCACCTTCAGCTTTGAACTGGACTGTGTGTTTACAGCAGTAGGGCCTGTCATCATTCACTATGAACTGGACTGTGTTTACAGGAAGTAGGGCCTGCCATCATTCACTATGAACTGGCTGTGTGTTTACAGGCAGTAGGGCCTGTCATCATCACTATGAACTGGACTGTGTGTTTACAGGGCAGTAGGGCCTGCACCTCATTCACTTTGAACTGGACTGTGTGTTTACAGGCAGTAAGGGCTGTCATCATTCACTATGAACTGGACTGTGTGTTTACAGGGCAGTAGGACCTGTCATCATTCACTATGAACTGGACTGTGTTTACAGGCAGTAGGGGCCTGTCATATTCACTATGAACTGGACTGTGTGTTTACAGGCAGTAGGGCCTGCATCATTCACTTTGAACTGACTGTGTGTTTACAGGCAGTAGGGCCTGCCATCATTCACTTTGAACTGGACCTGTGTGTTTACAGGTAGTAGGACCTGTCATCATTCACTATGAACTGGACTGTGTGTTTACAGGAAGTAGGGCCTGTCATCATTCACTATGAACTGGACTGTGTGTTTACAGCAGTAGGGCCTGTCATCATTCACTTAATGAACTGGACTGTGTTACACGGAAGTAGGGCCTGTCATCATTCACTTTTGAACTGGACTGTGGTGTTTACAGGAGTAGGACCTGTCATCATCACTATGAACTGGACTGTGTTTACAGGAAGTAGGGCCTGTCATCATTCACTATGAACTGGACTGTGTGTTACAGCAGTAGGACCTGTCATCATTCACTATGAACTGGACTGTGTGTTTACAGGAAGTAGGCCCTGTCATCATTCACTTTGAACTGGACTGTGTGTTTACAGGCAGTAGGGCCTGTCATCATTCACTTATGAACTGGACTGTGTGTTTACAGGCAGTAGGACCTCCATCATTCACCTATGAAACTGGACTGTGTGTTTACAGGCAGTAGGGCCTGCATCATTCACTATGAACTGGACTGTGTGTTTACAGGCAGTAGGGCCTGTCATCATTCACTTTGAACTGGGACTGTGTGTTTACCAGGCAGTAGGGCCTGGCATCATTCACTATGAACTGGACTGTGTGTTTACAGGCAGTAGGGCCTGTGTCAATTCACTATGACTGGACTGTGTGTTTACAGGCAGTAGGCCTGTCATCATTCACTTAGAACTGGACTGTGTGTTTACAGGAAGTAGGGCCTGGCATCATTCACTTAATGACTGGACTGTGTGTTTACAGGCAGTAGGGCCTGGCATCATTCACTATGAACTGGACTGTGTGTTTACAGGCAGTAGGGCCTGTCATCAACTATGAACTGGACTGTGTGTTACAGGAAGTAGGGCCTGGCATCATTCACTATGAACTGGACTGTGTGTTTACAGGCAGTAGGGCCTGTCATCATTCACTATGAACTGGACTGTGTGTTACAGAAGTAGGGGCCTGGCATCATTCACTATGAACTGGACTGTGTGTTTACAGGCAGTAGGGCCTGTCATCATTCACTATGAACTGGACTGTGTGTTTACAGGAATAGGGCCTGGCATCATTCACTTTGAACTGGACTGTGTGTTACGGCAGTAGGGCCTGTCATCATTCACTATGAACTGGACTGTGTGTTTACAGGCAGTAGGGCCTGTCATCATTCACTATGAACTGGACTGTGTGTTTACAGGAGTAGGGCCTGTCATCATTCACTATGAACTGGACTGTGTGTTTACAGCAGTAGGGCCTGTCATCATTCACTATGAACTGGACTGTGTGTTTACAGGAGTAGGGCCTGGCATCATTCACTATGAACTGGACTGTGTGTTTACAGGCAGTAGGGCCTGGCATCATTCACTATGAACTGGACTGTGTGTTTACAGGCAGTAGGGCCTGTCATCATTCACTATGAACTGGACTGTGTGTTTACAGGAAGTAGGGCCTGGCATCATTCACTATGAACTGGACTGTGTTGTTTACAGGCAGTAGGGCTGTCATCATTCACTATGAACTGGACTGTGTGTTTACAGGAAGTAGGGCCTGGCATCATTCACTATGAACTGGACTGTGTGTTTACAGGCAGTAGGGCCTGTCATCATTCACTATGAACTGGACTGTGTGTTTACAGGAAGTAGGGCCTGGCATCATTCACTTTGAACTGGACTGTGTTTTACAGGCAGTAGGGCCTGTCATCATTCACTTTGAACTGGACTGTGTGTTTACAGGAAGTAGGGCCTGTCATCATTCACTATGAACTGGACTGTGTGTTTACAGGCAGTAGGGCCTGTCATCATTCACTATGAACTGGACTGTGTGTTTACAGGCAGTAGGGCCTGTCATCATTCACTATGAACTGGACTGTGGTTGTACAGGCAGTAGGGCCTGTCATCATTCACTATGAACTGGACTGTGTGTTTACAGGCAGTAGGGCCTGTCATCATTCACTATGAACTGGACTGTGTGTTTACAGGAAGTAGGGCCTGTCATCATTCACTTTTGAACTGGACTGTGTGTTTACAGGAAGTAGGGCCTGCCATCATTCACTTTGAACTGGACTGTGTGTTTACAGGAAGTAGGGCCTGTCATCATTCACTTTTGAACTGGACTGTGGTTTACAGGAAGTAGGGCCTGCCATCATTCACTATGAACTGGACTGTGTGTTTACAGGAAGTAGGGCCTGCCATATTCACTTTGAACTGGACTGTGTGTTTACAGGAAGTAGGCCTGCCATCATTCACTTTGAACTGGACTGTGTGTTTCCAGGCAGTAGGGCCTGTCATCATTCACTATGAACTGGACTGTGTTTTACAGGCAGTAGGGCCTGTCATCATTCACTTTGAACTGGACTGTGTTTACAGGAAGTAGGACCTGCCATCATTCACTTTTGAAACTGGACTGTGTTTACAGGAAGTAGGACCTGCCATCATTCACTTTGAACTGGACTGTGTTTACAGGAAGTAGGACCTGCCATCATTCACTTTTGAACTGGATTGTGTGTTTACAGGAAGTAGGACCTGCCATCATTCACTTTTGAACTGGACTGTGTGTTTACTGTTAGGCATGGTAGGGCCTGCCATCATTCACTTTGAACTGGACTGTGTGTTTCCAGGCAGTAGGGCCTGTCATCATTCACTATGAACTGGACTGTGTGTTTACAGGAAGTAGGCCTGTCATCATTCACTTTGAACTGGACTGTGTGTTTACAGGAAGTAGGGCCTGTCATCATTCACTATGAACTGGACTGTGTGTTTACAGGCAGTAGGGCTGCCATCATTCACTATAAGAAACTGGACTGTGTGTTTACAGGCAGTAGGGCCTGTCATCATTCACTATGAACTGGACTGTGTGTTTACAGGAAGTAGGGCTGTCATCATTCACTTTGAACTGGACTGTGTTTACAGGAAGTAGGCTGCCATCATTCACTTTGAACTGGACTGTGGTTTTACAGGCAGTAGGGCCTGTCATCATTCACTATGAACTGGACTGTGTGTTTACAGGCATAGGGCCTGTCATCATTCACTATGAACTGGACTGTGTGTTTAAGGCAGTAGGACCTGTCATCATTCACTATGAACTGGACTGTGTGTTTACAGGCAGTAGGACCTGTCATTCATTCACTATGAACTGGACTGTGTGTTTACAAGGCAGTAGGGCCTGCCATCATTCACTATGAACTGGACTGTGTGTTTACAGGCAGTAGGGCCTGTCATCATTCACTATGAACTGGACTGTGTGTTTACAGGAAGTTAGGGCCTGCCATCATTCACTATGAACTGGACTGTGTGTTTACAGGAAGTAGGGCCTCCATCATTCACTTTGAACTGGACTGTGTGTTTACAGGAAGTAGGGCCTGCCATCATTCACTATGAACTGGGACTGTGTGTTTACAGGAAGTAGGGCCTGTCATCATTCACTTTGAACTGGACTGTGTTTACAGGAAGTAGAGCTGTCATCATTCACTTTGAACTGGACTGTGTGTTTACAGGAAAGTAGGGACCTGCCATCATTCACTTGAACTGGACTGTGTGTTTACAGGCAGTAGGGCCCTGGCATCATTCACTATGAACTGGACTGTGTGTTTACAGGCAGTAGGACTCTGTCATCATTCACTATGAACTGGACTGTGTGTTTACAGGCATAGGACCTGTCATCATTCACTATGAACTGGACTGTGTGTTTACAGGCAGTAGGGCCTGTCATCATTCACTTTGAACTGGACTGTGTGTTTACAGGCAGTAGGACCTGTCATCATTCACTATGAACTGGACTGTGTGTTTACAGGCAGTAGGACCTGTCATCATTCACTTTGAACTGGACTGTGTTTACAGGAAGTAGGACCTGCCATCATTCACTTTTGAACTGGACTGTGTGTTTAACAGGCAGTAGGGCCTGGCATCATTCACTATGAACTGGACTGTGTGTTACAGGCAGTAGGGCCTGTCATCATTCACTATGAACTGGACTGTGTGTTTACAGGCAGTAGGGCCTGGCATCATTCACTTTGAACTGGACTGTGTGTTTACAGGCAGTAGGTCCTGACATCATTCACTGAACTGGACTGTGTGTTTACAGGGCAGTAGGCACTGTCATCATTCACTATGAACTGGACTGTGTGTTTACAGGCAGTGGACCTGTCATCATTCACTATGAACTGGACTGTGTGTTTACAGGCAGTAGGACCTGTCATCATTCACTTTGAACTGGACTGTGTTTACAGGAAGTAGGACCTGCCATCATTCACTTTGAACTGGACTGTGTGTTTACAGGCAGTAGGGCCTGGTCATCATTCACTATGAACTGGACTGTGTGTTTACAGGCAGTAGGGCCTGTCATCATTCACTATGAACTGGACTGTGTGTTTACAGGCAGTAGGGCCTGCCATCATTCACTTTGAACTGGACTGTATGTTTACAGCAGTAGGGCTGCCATCATTCACTTTGAACTGGACGGTGTGTTTACAGCAGTAGGGCCTGTCATCATTCACATTTGAACTGGACTGTGTGTTTACAGGCAGTAGGGCCTGCCATCATTCACTTTGAACTGGACTGTGTGTTTACAGGCAGTAGGACCTGTCATCATTCACTATGAACTGGACTGTGTGTTTACAGGAAGTAGGGCCTGTCATCATTCACTATGAACTGGACTGTGTGTTTACAGGCAGTAGGGCCTGT
The DNA here is from genome assembly GCF_002910315.2 of Salvelinus sp. IW2-2015. Classification (NCBI taxonomy): domain Eukaryota; kingdom Metazoa; phylum Chordata; class Actinopteri; order Salmoniformes; family Salmonidae; genus Salvelinus; species Salvelinus sp. IW2-2015. Next base: position 17,094 of record NW_019945477.1, on the reverse strand, counting down.
CATCATTCACTTTGAACTGGACTGTGTGTTTACAGGCAGTAGGGCCTGTCATCATTCACTTTGAACTGGACTGTGTGTTTACAGGCAGTAGGGCCTGTCATCATTCACTTTGAACTGGACTGTGTGTTTACAGGCAGTAGGGCCTGCATCATTCACTATGAACTGGACTGTGTGTTTACAGGCAGTAGGCCTGTCATCATTCACTTTGAACTGGACTGTGTGTTTACAGGCAGTAGGGCCTGTCATCATTCACTATGAACTGGACTGTGTGTTTACAGGCAGTAAGGACCTGTCATCATTCACTATGAACTGGACTGTGTTTACAGAAGTAGGACCTGCCATCATTCACTTTTGAACTGGACTGTGTTTACAGGAGTAAGAGACCTGCCATCATTCACTTTGAACTGGACTTGTGTTTACAGGAAGTAGGACCTGCCATCATTCACTTTTGAACTGGATTGTGTGTTTACAGGAAGTAGGACCTGCCATCATTCACTTTTGAACTGGACTGTGTGTTTCAGGCAGTAGGGCCTGGCATCATTCACTATGAACTGGACTGTGTGTTTACAGGAAGTAGGCCCTGCCATCTTCACTTTGAACTGGACTGTGTGTTTACAGGCAGTAGGCCTTTTTAGCTTGCTACATAGATAGATACGCTAACCTATTAGCCATGTTATTGCTGACTTGTGATCATTGGCCTTGTTTTATTTGTATTGTCATTCCAGCTTTAGTTACATGCTTTAGTTACAGCATTTACAG
>NW_019945477.1:0-16310 GCF_002910315.2 Salvelinus sp. IW2-2015 | reverse complement strand
TGGTGAAAATTAGATAATAGTTTAGGGAGAGATGGCCTGTCCTGTATTGGTGATATTTAGACAATAGTTAGGGAGAGTTGTTCCTGTATTGGTGAAATGTGATAATAGTTAGGAGAGATGTCCTGTCTGTATTGGTGAAATTAGATAAAGTTTAGGGAGAGATGGCCTGTTCCTGTATTGGTGATATTAGACAATAGTTAGGGAGAGTTGCCTGTTTTTGATGCTAGTTAGACAATTAGTTAGGGAGAAGAGTCCTGTATTAGGTCGATATTTTAGACAATAGTTAGGAGAGTTGTCCTGTCCTGTATTATGATATTAGACAATAGTTAGGGAGAGTGGTCCTGTATTGGTGATATTAGACAATAGATTAGGCGAGAGATGTTCGTGTCCTGTATTGGCGATATTAAGACCAATAGTGTAGGGAGCAGATGTCCTGTTCCATGTTATTGGTTGAAATTAGATAATAGTTAGGGAGAGTGCCTGTCTGTATTTTGATGCTATTAGGACAATAGTATAGGGAGAGATGGCCTGTCTGATATTGATGCTATTAGGGACAATAGTTAGGGAGAGATGGCCTGTCCTGTATTGATGTATTAGACAATATTAGGGTGAGATGGCGTCCTGTATTGATGCTATTAGACAATTAGTTAGGGAGAGATGTCCTGTCCTGTATTGGTGATATTAGGACAATAGTTCAGGGAGAGATGTCCTGTCCTGTATTGGTGATATATATATACTAGTTTAGGGAGAGGATGGCCTGTCTGTACTTGATCGATATTTAGGCAATTGTTTTAGGGAGGAGTTGTCTGTATTGGTGAGTATTAGACAATCAGTTAGGGATAATGTCCTGTCCTGTATTGATGCTATTAGATAATAGTTAGGGAGGAGATGTCCTGTTCCTGTATTGATCTTATTAGATAATAGTCTAGGGGAGATCGGTCCTGTCCTGTAATGGCGATAATTAGACAATAGTTAGGAGAGTTGTCCTGTATTGGTGATATTAGACCAATAGTTTAGGGAGAGATGTCCTGTCCTGTATTGATGCTCATTAGATTAATAGTTAAGGGAGAGATGTTCGCTGTCCGTATTGGCGGATATTAGACAATAGTTAGGAGGGATGTCCTGTCCTGTATTGGTGATATTAGCAATAGTTTATAGGGTGAGATTGGCTCTGTCCGTGTATTGATGCTATTTAGACAATGTTAGGGTGAGAGGCCTGGTCCTGTATTGGTTGATATTAGACAATAGTTAGGGAGGATGTCCTGTCCTGTATTGGTGGAAATTAAGATAATAGTTAGGAGAGATGGCCTGTCCTGTATTGATGCTATTTAAGGGACAGATATTAGGGAGAGTTGTCCTGTCCTGTATTATGATTATAGACAATAGTTTTAGGGAGAGTTCCTTCCTGTTTTTGGATGATATTTAGACAATAGTAGGAGAGTTGTCCTGTCCTGTATTGATGATATTAGACATAGTTAGGGTGAGATGGCCTGTCCTTGTATGGTGGAAATTAGATAATAGTTAGGGGAGAGTTTGTCCTTGTCCTGTATTGGTTGATATTAGACAATAGTTAGGAGAGATGGCCTATCCTGTATTGATGTATTAGACAAATAGTTAGGGAGAGAATGTTCCTGTCCGTATTGACTGATATTTAGACAATAGTTAGGGAGAGTGTCCTGCTCCTGTAATTGATTATATTAGGACAACTAGTTAGGAGAGAATGTCCTGTTCCTGTTTGATGATACTTAGACAATAGTTAGGAGAAGTTGTCCGTATTGGTGATATTAGACAAATAGTTAGGGGAGAGTTGGTCCTGTACTTGGGTAGGGATATTAGACAATAGTTAGGGAGAGTTGGCCTGTATTGATGCTATAGACAATGTTAGGGAGAGATGCCTGGGCCTTGCGGTGCAGGGTGGCAGCATCTCTCTACCGCTGTAATTGCTTTCACTCTTCATTGCGTTGATCAATTTCTTCATCGATATGGACACGTCAGTTTAAAAACCACAGTCTTTTGCATAATTTCCAACACCGGCGGAGGTCGGTTTGAATTATCTACATTTTAGTTTCCGTTCTGTTTTGTAGTCTTCAGTTTAGTGTTATGTACACATATGGGCGTGTGTAGCTTAAAGGACAGATGACTCAGCTACAGGACTTAGGGTTGTGATTTGCAAGGCTATTAGCTACAGGGACTTTAGGGTTGTGATGCCTAGGCTATTAGCCTACAGGACTTAGGGTTGTGATTGCTAGGCTATTAGCTACAGGACTTAGGGTTGTGATGCTAGGCTATTAGCTAAAGGACTTTAGGGTTTGTGTTGCTGGCTATTAGTACAGGACTTAGGGTTGTGATGCTGGCTATTACGCTACAGGACTTTAGGTGTGTGATGCTTTAGGTTTTAGCTTACAGGACTATAGGGTTGTGATGCGATAGGCTAGTTCAGCTACAGGACTTTAGGGTTTTGTGATGCTAGGCTATTAGCTACAGGACTTAGGGTTGTGATGCGTAGCCTATTAGCTACACGGATTAGGGTTGTTGCATGGCTAGGTCTATTAGCTAACATGGACTTTAGGTTCGGTGATGCTAGGCTATTAAGCTAGCAGGACTTAGGGTTGTGGTAGCTAGGCCTATAGCCTACAGGAGTTAGGTGATTGATGCTAGGCTAATTTAGCTACAGGACTTAGGGTTGTGATTGCTAGGCTATTAGTCTACAGTAGTTAGGGGTTGTTATGATGCTTAGGCATTAGCATACAGGACTTAGGGTTGTGATGCTAGCTATTAGCTTTCAGGACTTAGGGTTTGATGCTAGGCTATTTAGCTTACAGGACTTAGGGTTGTGATGCGAGGACCATTAGCTACAGACTTAGGGTTGTTATGCTAGGCTATAACGCTACAGGACTTTAGGTTGTGATGCTAGGCCTAATTAGCTACAGGACTAGGGGTTGTGATGCAAGGCTATTTAGGCTTACAGACTTTAGGGTTGCGATGCTATCTTGCTCATTGGGACAGTAATAAGCAAAGCTCTTGATGACATCAGGTGATTTGGGGACGCCCAGTCTTGTGCTTTGGTTAGAAGTAGCGCTTGTTCTCTACTGTAGTGCTGTGGCCTTACTCCTCTATCGCCATTCCACTTCAACATGACGATTGGAACTCAATGCAGAGGAGTGTCTGTCCACTGGTCATTCAACAATATTGTATTTGAACGGTTTCAATACTCGCTTTACTTGCCACTATTTTACTTTATTTAAACGGGTTAAATCCGGCAAGATTCGACCGGCGGGTCTTATTTCACAGTACAAGCGTGAAATTGCATATTATTCAATAGGGAGTTGACATGTATTCGTTTATTTTTATAAGCTGTTATCAAAGCTTGTTTTTAGGCTGATTTTCATATACAGATAACCAACACAACCCTTTCGTTTAGGCCAGTGGGTACCTTTCCGTTTAGGGCCAGTTGTACCTTCCGTTTAGGACCGGTGGCGTCTTCCGTTTTAGGACCCCGGTGGGTCTTCGCGTTTAGGGACCCGGTGGCGTCTTCGTTTAGGACGGTGGCGTCTTCCGTTTAGGACCCGGTGGCGTCTTCCGTTAGGACCGGTGGCGGTCTTCCGTTTAGGACCCGTGCGTCTTCCGTTTAGACGTGCGTCTGTCCGTTAGGGCCGGTGGCGTCTTCCGTCTTCAGGACCGGTGGCGTCTTCCGTTAGGACCGGTGGCTTCTACCGTTTAGGACCGGTGGGCGTCTTCCGTTTAGGACCGGTGGCGTCTTCCCGTTTAGTGACCGGTGGCGTCTTCCGTTTGGACCGGGTGGCGCTTCTTCCGTTAGGGACCTGGTGGCGTCTTCCGTTTAGGACGGTGGCGTCTTCCGTTTAGGACCGGTGGCGTCTTCCGTTAGGGACCAGGTGGCGTCTTCCGTTTAGGACCGGTGGGCGTCTTCCGTTTTTAGGAGGTGGCACCTTCCGTTTAGGACCGGTGGTACCTTCGTTTAGGACCGGTGGCGTTCTTCCGGTTTAGGACCGGTGGTGTCGTCGTTTAGGGACCGGTGGCACCTTCCGTTTAGGACCGGTGGTTACTTCCGTTTAGGACCGTGGCGTTTTTCGGTTTAGGACGGCGGCGTCTTCGGTTTACGGACCGGCTGCGTCTTCCGTTTAGACCGGCGGCGTCTTCGAGTTTCAGGACCGGCGGCATCTTCTGTTTAGGACCGGCGGCGTCTTCCGTTTAGGACCGGCCCGGGCCGTCTTCCGTTTAGGACCGGCGGCGTCTTCCGTTTAGGACCGGTGGCGCTTTCCGTTTAGGACCCGGTGGCGTTCTTCCGTATTAGGACCTGGTGCGTTCTTCCGTTTTAGGCCGGTGGCGTTTCCGTTTAGGGGACCGTGGGTTCTTCCGTTTAGGGACCGGTGGTACCTTCCGTTTAGGGACCGGTGGCGTCTTCCGGTTTAGGGACCGGGTGGGTCTTCCGTTTAGGACCGGTGGCATCTTCCGTTTAAGGGACCGGCGGTACCTTCCGTTTGGACCGGCGGCGTCTTCGGTTTTAGGACCGCGGCGTCTTTTCGTTTAGGACCGGCGGCTCTTCGGTTTTAGGGGACCTGGCGGCAATCTTCGTTTTAGGACCGGCGAGTATCACTTCGTTAGACCGGCGGTATCTTCCCGTTTAGGACCGGCGGCGTCTTTCGGTTTAGGACCGGCGGCGTTCTTTCGGTTAGGCGGCGGCGTCTTCAGGTTTAGGACCGCGGCGTTCTTCGGTTTAGGAACCGGCGGCGTCTTCGGTTTAGGACCGGCGGCATCTTCTGTTTAGGACCGGCGGCGTCTTCTGATTTAGGACGTCGGCATCTTCCGTTTAGCACCGGCGGGTATCTTTCCGTTTAGCGGACCGGCGGTATTCTTCCGTTTAGGACCGGCGGTATTCTTCCGTAGGGACCGGTGGTGTCTTTCCGTTTTAGGGACCGTAGGATCTTCCGTTTGTGACCGGTGGTATCTTCGTTTAGGACCAGGTGGTATTTCCCGTTTATGACCGGTGGTATCTTCCGTTTGACCGGTTGGTATCTTCCGTTTAGGACCGGTGGTGTCTTGTCCGTTTAGTACCGGTGGTGTCTTCTGTTTAGGACGGTTGGTGTCTTCTGTTTCAGGACCAGTTGGTATGTTCTTGCATTGTAAAGGTTCCAGCCTTTCTGGACGGTTTTCAACATCTCTACCACCATCGGAAATATACTTATCCACTTCAAAGAAATGAGCCGAATCACATCGCACGGAGCGTTAGACGTCAGTTTCAAACGGTCTAGTTTGGATTTACTTCTGTTGAGTTTGTCAACTAACGTGAATTCAATGTGAAATAAAAAATGTTTTAAAGTCATTTTAATTTAAAGTTAGGTGGGGGGAGATATTTCTTGGACAACATTTTACAATCCAATCAGTTTTCCCATGTCAGGCAACATTCAATCCCTCATATTTCGGGGGGTTGAAATAACGTTGGAAAACAATGTTTGATTCAACCAAGTTTTGGCCGTTGCGGGTATTTGCGTCAAATGATTACATATTGGGACCATGATATAGACCTATGTACAGTTGAGGTTTAATTACACTTAGGATGGAGTCATTTAACACTCGTTTTTCAACCACGTCCACACATTTCTGTTTACAAACTATAGTTTTGGCAAGTCGATCTTAGGGACATCACAGAATTTTTCCAACAAATTTTTCACAGGACCGTTATTTTAACTTATAATTTCACTGTATCACCATTCCAGTGGTCAGAGAAGTTTACATACACTTAAGTTACTGTTGCCCTTTTAAAGCTTGTAAAATTCCAGAAAAATTATGTTGATGGCTTTAAAAGCTTCTGATAGGCTACATTAACATTAATTTGAGTTCAAATGAGGTGTACCTGTGGATGCTATTTCAAGCCACCTTCAAACTCTTGCTTGACATCATGGAAAATAAAAATAATTCAAGCCAGATTCTCACAGTCTGACTTCATCCTTGGGAGCAATTGCAAAGCTTGAAGGTACCACGGGTTCATCTGTACAAACAAAGTTACGCAAGTATAACACATGGGGACACGCAACTGTCATACCGCTCAGGAAGGAGACGTGTCTGTCCCTAGAGATGAACGTACTTTGGTGCGAAAAGGTGCAAATCAATCCCAGAAACAACAGCAAAGGACCTTGTTGAAGATGCTGGAGGAAACGGGTAGAAATGTATCTAATATCCACAGTAAAATGAGTCCTATATCGACATAAATCTGGAAAGGCCGCCTCCGCAGGAAAAGCCACCGCTCCAAAACGCCATTAAAAAAGGTCAGGCTACACATGGAGGAAAATATTGTACTTTTTGGGAGAAATGTCAATCTTGGCTGATGAAACAAAAATGGAACTGTTTGGACATAATGACCAACCCGTTATGTTTGGTAGGAAAAAAGGGAAGAGGCTTGGCAGCGAAGAACACCATCCCAACCGTGAAGCACGGGGGTGGGGCAGCGATCATGTTTTGTTTTTGGGGTGCTTTGCGCAGGAGGGACTGGTGCACTTCACAAAATAGATGGCATACAGAGGCAGTGAAAATGATGTGCGATATATGAAAGCAACATCTCAACGACATCAGTCAGGAAGGTACAAGCTTGGTCGCAAATGGGTCTTCAAATGGACATGTCCCCAAGCATACTTCCAAATTGTGGCAAAATGGCTTAAGGACAGAAGATCAAAGGTATTGAGTGGCCATTCACATAAGGCCTGACCATCAGTCCTATACGAAAATTTGTAGGGCAGAACTGAAGAAGCGTGTTCGAGCTTAGGGCCTACAACCTACTCAGTTATCCAGCTCTGTCAGGGGAATGGGCCAAAATTCACTCACAAATTATTGTTGGGAAGCATTGTGAAAGGCTACCAACAACCTTTGACCCAAGTTAAACAAATTTAAAGGCAACGCTTAGCCAAATACTAATTGAGTGTTATGTAATCTTCTGACCCACTGGGAATGTGATGAAGGAAATAAAAGCTGATAATAAATAATTTCTCTCTACTTACTATTCTGAATTTCACATTATAAATAAAGTCCTGATCCTAACTGACTAAGACAGGGGAATTTTTACTCGGATTTAAATGTCAAGAACTTGTGGAGAAACTGAGTTTAAAATATATTTGGTTAAGGTGTATGTAAACTTCGGAACTTCACTGTTAATTGGTGTCTATACCTGCTGTTCAGTCCCTGAAACTAAACTGTTGGTTCCTCTGTCTGTCCCCAGGTCCAGCCCGCTGTGCATGAGTCAGAGACTCTTGAAGAAAGGCTTTAATCGATGGGGGAACTTAATCCCTTGACGTGCTGTGCTGTACAGGATACAGGATGGGTAAGACACACCACAACACACACACACACACACACACAACTACACACACAACACAACACACTATACGTTGGCCAAATGATAACATTTATTTTCATATTCCACATTCTGTCAATTGATGGTCCTGTACACACTTGTAATCGTTCAGCACAGTGGAGAACCAGTTATAAGGTCATTTCGTTCCACATAAGGGTATACACTCCACAGTAAGGGGTCAAATTGTACAGTCACAACCGTAAGGGGTCAAGTCAGTCACACCGTAAGGGATGCACACACGTAAGGGGTCATTGTAACATCACACAGTAAGGGTCAATGTACAGTCACACACTCAGCACAATTCTGTTGTTATTTTATTTACTCTATGTTGAACAAAGGTTAAAAATCATTGAGAACAGCAATTCTCTCTTTTACAACAACAATCCACATGTGTACTTAGGAACCTCGACCACAACCCAGTGAACTTCCACTTCCTGTCTCCTGTTAAGCAACAACAACCCAATGTGTACTAGACTCCACCAAACACAGTGAACTCCACTTCTGTCTCCTGTAACAACGAACAACCCACATGTGTACTAGACTCCACCACAACCCAGTGAACTCCACTTCCTGTCTCCTGTAAACAACAACAAAACCCACTGTGTACTAGACTCGACCACAACCCAGTGAACACCTCTTCCTGTCTCCTGTTAACAAAACAACCCACATGTTTACTAGACTCCACCACAACCCAGTGAAACTCCTCTTCCTGTCTCCTGTAAGCAACACAACCCACATGATGTACTAGACTCCACCACAACCCAGTGAACCCACTTCCTGTCTCCTGTAACAACAACAACCACATGTGTACTAGACTCCCCACAAACCCAGTGAACTCCTCTTCCTGTCTCCCGTAACAACAACAACCCACATGATGTACTAGGACTCACCACAACCATGAACTCCACTTCCTGTCTCCTGTAACAACACAACAACCCACATGTTACTAGAACTCCACCACAAACCCAGTGAACTCCTCTTCCTGTCTCCTGTAACAAACAACAACCCACAGTGTTACTAGACTCCACACAAACCAGTGAATCCACTTCCTGTCTCTGTAACAACAACAACCCACCATGTGTACTAGACTCCACCACAACCCAGTGAAACTCCACTTCCTGTCTCCTGTAACAACAACAACCCACATGTGTACTAGACTCGACCACACCCAGTGAAACTCCACTTCCTGTTCTCCCTGTAACAACAACACCCCACAGTGTTACTAGACTCCACCAACAACCCAGTGAACTCCACTTCCTGTCTTGCTGTAACAACAAACCACATGTGTACTAGAACTCCACCACAAACCCAGTGAACTCCACTTCCTGTCTCCTGTAAACAACAAAACAACCCACGATGTGTACTAGACTCCACCAAACCCAGTGAACTCCACTTTCCTGTTCTCCTGTAACAACACACACCCACATGTGTACTAGACTCCACACAACCCAGTGGAACTCCAACTTCCTGTCTTCCTGTACAACCCCCCCCAACAACAACCCACTGGTGTTACTCAGGACTACCACCACAACCCAGTGAATTCCACTTCCTGTCTCCTGTAACAACAACAACCACATGTGTACTAGACTCCACCACAACCCTGAACTCCTCTTCCTGTCTCCTGTAACACAACAACCCCATCTGTGTACTAGACCTCCACCAACAACCCAGTGAACTCCACTTCTGTCTCCTGTAACAACAACAACCCAATGTGTACTAGACCTCCACCACAAACAGTGAAACTCCACTTCCTGCTCCTGTACAAAACACCACATGCGTACTAGACTCCCACCAAACCCAGTGAATCCACTTCCTGTCTCCTGTAACAACAACAACCGACATGTTGTACTAGACTCCACCACAACCCAGTGAACTCCACCTTCCTGTCTCCTGTAACAACAACAACCCACATGTTTGTTAGACTCCACCACAACCCAAGTGAACTCCACTTCCTGTCCCTCTATACAAACAACAACCCACATGTGGTACATAGACTCCACCACAACCCAGATGAACTCACTTCCTGTCGTCCTGTAACAACAACACAACCCACATGATGTACTAGACTCACCACAACCAGTGAACATCCACTTTCCTGTCGTCCTTGTAACACACAACAACAACCCATGTGTACTAGACTCCAACCACAACCCGTGAACTCCACTTCCTCCTGTCTCTGTAACAACAACAACCCAACATGTGTCTAGACTCCCACCACCACCCAGTGAACTCCACTTCCTGTCTCCTGTAACAACAACAACCCATGTGTACTAGACTTCCACCACAACCCAGTGAATCTTCCACTTCCTGTCTCTGTAACACAACACCCACATAGTGTCTAGACTCCCACCACAACCCAGTGAACTTTCACAATTCCTGTCTCCTGTAACAACAACAACCCACATGTGTACGACTCCACCACAAACCCAGTGAACCCACTTCCTGTTCCTGTAACACAACAAACCCCATTGTGTATCTAGACTCCACCACACCCAGTGAACTCCACTTCCTGTCTTCCGTAAACACAACAACCCAATGTGTGTACTAGACTCGACCAAACCCCAGTGGATCTCCTCTTCCTGTCTCCTGTAACAACAACAACCCACAATGTTAACTAGACGTCGACCACAACAGTGAATGATGACAGGCCCTACTTCCTGTAAACACAGTCCAGTGCATAGTGAATGATGGCAGGCCCTACTGCCTGTAAACACAGTCCAGTTCATAGTGAATGATGGCAGGCCTCTGTGCAAATGGCTTGTTTGTATAAAGGCCTACTGTAGTTCTGATTGGCTACTGGTGCACCGGTCTGCATAGACTCTGGTCCTGGATGAGACAGATGTTTTATGTACTGCAGTGTCTATTAATTGTCCAAACGCAAGGCCACTTTCCCACTCTACATTGCTATAGAATTTTTACAAATGCCCCAAAAATTCTATGAATTTATAAAAAGTTGAAATTACCATAAAAGGTAATATTCTTCCTGGGGTGTAAATTAAATGATTTTAATAAGATTTCACGTTGCTAAAAACGCTGTCAGTTCCTCTTTAAGGGGCTCCCGAGTGGCGCAGCGGTCTAAAGGCATTACATCTCAGTGCTAGAGGCGTCACTACAGACACCCTGGTTCGATTCCAGGCTGTATCACAACCGTCCGTGATCGGGAGTCCCATAGGGCGGCGCACAATCGGCCCAGAGTCGTCCGGGTTTGGCCGGTGGTAGGCCGTCATTGTAAATAAGAATTTGTTCATAACTGACTTGCCTAGTTAAATAAATAAAAGTATGATTACTATGTGGTATTTGGCCAAGCATTACAGTACACGACTTGACCCAGACGAGCACCCCCTTCACTAGAAGCCTTTCACTAGTGCTGGCACATACACATTCTACAATAGCAGTACTACTTGTCTCCAGCAGGGGGACTGTCTGAGCTAATCACACACACATTCTACATTAGCAGTACTACTTGTCTCCAGCAGGGGGACTGTCTGAGCTAATCACGCACACAGACTACATTAGCAGTACTACTTGTCTCCAGCAGGGGGACTGTCTGAGCTAATCACACACACAGACTACATTAGCAGTACTACTTGTCTCGTCGCAGCAGGGGGAACTGTCTGAGCTAATCACACACACAGACTCCATTAGCAGATCTACTTGTCTCCAGCAGGGGGACTGTCTGAGCTAATCACACACACAGATAAAGGGGGATGTTGGACTCACGTCTATGTTGACGGGTTCGATGGTGTTGATGTGGACGTTGGGAGGCGGAGGACGAGCGATCTCTCTGTCCAACTGGTTCCTGTGGTCCTCTTCTCCGGGCTGAAATTCTGGGGGTGGGGATGGACTTGGACGGGGGACACACTGGCGTGGCACAGGGACTGGGGGTCAGAGAGTGGTTAGTGGTCAGTGGAGGATGGGGTTTGAACTCTGGGGGGGATGGATGGGGACGGGGAACAGGAACTGGCTTCAGATAGCGGTTAAGTCGAGGGACAGGGTGGTTATCTCACTGGGACATGTGGCAAGCCCTAAGCAGAGATTCCAGTCTCATGAATCTAGCAAGAGATAGCAGAAGATCAAGTCGTGTTTAGTAGTCTTAAAAAATGGCTTCCTCTCTCGTCTCCTTTCCTTCACTGTGCCGAGGTGAGAACGGATCAAAGGCACAGCTGTGAAGACGCACCCGGTGGGTCGGACGGGGGCTAGTGACGGTAGGCCTCGGACCGGGGGTGGTGCCTCTGATGACACGCTCCCTCCTGGGGTGATGGGTGGTGCTCAAGACATTGGACACCAGCAACAAACTTGCAGGAGAGACCCAAATAAGGTTTAGAACTGGACACAGTTTAGAGATCCAAAATACAGGTTAGACCTGGGACACCAGTAGAGATCAACTACAGGTTAGAAACTGGGACACCTGTAGAGATCAGGTAAGCCTAAGTCGTTCTCGGGAAGGTACGTAACGTCGTTCGGGGACAGGTTCACGCTAACGTCGTTCGGCGCGCAGGTCACGCTACAGTCCGATCTCGGGACGGTCAGCTAAGTCGTCTGGCGACAGGTCACGCTAACGTCGCTCTGGGGAGCAGGTCACCGCTAACGTCGTCATCGGGGACAGGTAGGCTACGTCGTCTCGGCGACAGGTCGCTAACGTCCGTACTCGGGGACAGGTCAGTATACGTCGTCTCGGGGACAGGTCAGCGCTAACGTCGTCTGGGGATAGGTTAGCTAACGTTCCGTCTCGGGGACAGGTCACGCTAAGTCCGCGTCTCGGGGACAGGTCACGCTATAGTCGTCTCGGGGAGGTCACGGGGTAACGTTCCGTACTCGGGACAGGTCACGCTAACGTCGTCTCGGGGAAGGTCCGTAACGTCGTCTCGGGGACAGGTTCACGTAACGTCGTCTGGTGGAGAGGTCACGCTAACGTCGTCTCGGGGCAGGTACAGCTACGTCCGTTCGGGGACAGGTACGCTAACGTCCGTCTGGGGACAGGTCAGTAAACGTCCGTCTGGGGAAGTACGCTAACGTCGTCTCGGGGACGAGGTCACGCTAAGTCGTCGTCTCGGGGACAGGTCCGCTAACGTCGTCTGGGGAAGGTCGAGCTAAGTCCGTCTCGGGGACAGGTCACGCTAAGTCGTCTTCGGGGACAGGTTTCACGCTAAGTCGTCTCGGGACAGGTCGCTAGACGTCCCGTCTCGGGGACAGGTCACGCTAGACGTCCGATCTCGGGAAGGTCAGCTATAGTCGTCTTCGGGGACAGGTACGCTAACGTCCGTCTCGGGGACAGGTCCGTAACGTCGTCTCGGGGACAGGTCAGCTAAGTCCGTCTCGGGGACAGGTCACGCTAACGTCGTCTCGGGGCAAGTCACTGCTAACGTCGTTCTTCGGGGACAGGTAGTAACGTCCGTTCGGGACATGTAAGCTATCGTGCGTCTTCAAACAAGGAAAAACAACACTTGCGTGCAAACCAAGATTACTTACAACATCAAGTTTTACATGCCATCGCGCCTTATCCCAATGAGTTGAATTGATTTAATTTGATACGTCGAATCGTTAACTCACTCTAGCTGGTCGTAAGTGACACACATGAACGCTGGTGAGATTGATTAATTGTTGACGGATCGATATACTCATCTAGATGGTCGTAGTTTGAACACATCGAGAACGCGTGTGGAGATTGATTAATTTGATGTATCGTTAACTTCACTCTATGCTGTGTCGTGTATGTTGACACATCATGAGAACGCTTGGTGAAGTTGAAGATTAATTTGATTGGATCTGAAACTCACGTTATCGACTGGTCGTGTTGACACATAGAGCCATTTGGTGGAATTGATTAATTTGATTGATCGATGTAACTCATCTAGTGGGTCGTAGTTTGTACACACATGAGTAACTGCTGGTGAAATTTGATTTACTTTGATTGTCGATAACTCACGTCTAGCTGGTCGTAGTTGACACTATGCTTGATGAGAACGTCTGGTGACTGTGTTGAATTATGTTGATTGTCGTGGAATTGTTCATCTCCTAGCATTGGTCGTTGTAAGTTGACACATCTATGAGTGAGACGCTTGGTGGGAATTGTTCGTAATGTTGGATCTGGGGGGTAAACTCACTCTAGGTGTGTCTGGTCGTAGTTTGACACACGCTGAGAACGCGGTCTGGTTGGAATTTGATTAATTTGATTGATTCGATTAACTCACTCTGCTGGTCGTGGATTTGACAGACATCATGAGAACGGTGGAATTGATTTATTTGATTGATGTTCGATTTTTAACTTCACTCTAGCTGGTCGTAGGTTGCACACATGAGTAAGGCTGGTGATTGATTAATTTGATTGCGATGTTAACTGTCACTCTAGTCTGGTTGTTAGTTGACAACACAACTGAGAGTATATCTGCTGGTGGAATTGATTAATTTGATGATCCGATGGTTTAACGGTCACTCTAAGCTTGGTCGTAGTTTGCACACATGAGCGGCACCTCTGTGCTTGACCGCTGGTGGAAACTTATATCAACGTCTGACATGGAACCCCTGGAACAGAAGCTTCCGGCAAAATCGCAGAAGGCACGTAAAAAACCGTCTTCTACTGGGGAAGTCAGACAGAACAGATAGAGAGGACAGTTAGGAAGGAACATTAGGGAAAAGTGGGTTGTACGCTTCTCTGTCCATCTATGAGATTGTATGTAACCTGTATATTTATGTTGACCAATAGATGGCAGTATTGCTCAAGAACGGGGGGTTTGCTTCCGCTATCGTAGCTTATTTCTATGTCTGCTACTATTAACTATGGATTAGAAAAGCTTCAGGTAGTTGCGGCAGGTGCATTAGAATGTAATTCTAAGTTACAATTATACTAAGCCGTCTTTAAGTCTCATGAGTCGTAAATCTAAGAAGCCTTTAAGGATACAACAGAGTATACAAAGATGAGTGGTTCTATTCTCTGTGGCATTGAGGCTCTCCATTTTTAAGTAGGTCCATTTTTCTTTCTTCTATTGTGTTGAAACAAAGTGTAAGTTAAATGGATTTTTATTTACGCGCCACTGTGCTGGCTCCTGAACAATTGTCATAAAATGTATTGTTGGCACTAGATGGCAGTGATATAGTTAAGACTTTATAAAAACAAAAGGCAATCCCACTTTGAAGAAGGCAATGCTACATCCGATCATATGGGAATCCAACCATAGGATTAGCAACCCAGTTGCTATTTAAAAAAATGGTGGAAGCCCTCAAGGCGATGTCCATGCTAAAAAGATTTTTCCTCTGCCTTCTCTCTATCTGCTTCCTCTATTGCTCTCTCATCTGGCCTTCTCTATTGCCTCTCCTCGTCTCTTGCCTCTTCTCTATCTGCTCTTCCTCTATCTGCTTTATTTCTGCTCCTCCTCTTGTCTGCCTCTCCTCTTTCTGCTCTCTCTTTCTGCCTCTTACTCTTTCTGCTCTCTATCTTTCTGCTCGTGTAACTACAGTAAATGCTGTGCCAATTGTGAATGCAGGTGTTCCCATCATTGAGGCATTGGATGTATATAGTTGTCTTTTCTTCGTGAAATGAAACTCGTTGATCTAACAAACAGTTTATTTAGCACGGCCAGAAACACACACGAGGGTCACTCAACAAATGGACTGAACCTTGCACTTGTTTGACGTTTGTCCTCTAGTTAGTCTTTCCAGTGGGTTTATTCCCAGTAAACATCCCATTCCAGTCTAGCTGGATGGTGTCTAATTTCCTAGTTTTCCATAGTTTCTAACACTGACAAAAATATAAAAACGCAACATTGTAAAAAGTGGTTGGTCATGTTTATGAGTTTGAAATAATAATCCAGAAATGTCCATACCACTAAAAAAGCTTATTTCCTTTTCAAATGTTGTGCAAAATATGTTTTACAATCCTATTAGTGGAGATCTTCCTTTGCAATTAATCATTCCACCTGACAGGTGTGGCATCTCAAGAAGTGAATTAATACAGCATGATCATTACAGCAGGTGCACTTGTGCTGGGGAGCAAAAGGCGCATCTTTAAAAAATTCAGTTTTGTCACACAGCCATCTCAAGATGTCTCAAATTGGAAAGAGTGTGTGCAATTGGCCTTCTAATGAGGAATTGTCACCAGAGCTGTTGCCAGAGAATTTTAATGTTCATCTTCTCTAACGATAAGCATGAGGGGTATTTTTTTGGTTGTAAATAACGCCTATTGTGAGGAAAAACATATTCCTGATTGGCTCTGGGCTGATCCCAGTGGCTACAGATTTTCTATGACTGGGGCAGGGGTGCAGCCATGGGTGGCTGGGAGGGCATGGGCCACCCAAACGTGGCAGCAGGCCACCACGGCGGCTGCACCTGAAGTCATATGAAAGTCTAGTACCAAATTCCATAGTTCCCAGGGTGTCCCCCTCCCCCCCCCCCCATCACTCACAAAGTTGTTGTGTGGATCAGAGGGACGTTCTCCAGCACTTCCACGTGTAGCTCCTCCCTGTCGCCAGGAGATGTCTGTTGGTCCAGCCAAGAGGCTTCTTCTCTCTGGAGACAGGAGAACAGGAAGAGGGTTTCACTGGGTTTGTTGTCGAGTCTAGTCAACATGTGGGTTGTTGTTGTTAGCAGGAGACAGGAAGTGGAGTTCACTGGGTTGTGGTGGAGTCTAGTACACATGTGGTTGTTGTTGTTACAGGAGCAGGAAGTGGAGTTCACTGGGTTGTGGTTGGAGTCTAGTAAATGTGGATTTGTTGTTGTTAACAGGAGACAGGAAGTGGAGTTCACTGGGTTTGTTAGTGGAGTTACTAGTAAGCATGTGGGTTGTTTTTGTTGTTGTTTACAGGAGACAGGAATGTGGAGGTTCTGGGTTGTGGTGGGTCCTAGTTACAAAAATACAGTACATCGTGGGTTGGGTTTGTTTGTTACCGGGAGAAGCCAGGGCGTATGATAGTGGAAGTTCACTGGGGTGTTGTGGCTGGAGGCGTATGTTTCT
>NW_019945476.1:52159-61569 GCF_002910315.2 Salvelinus sp. IW2-2015 | reverse complement strand
GAAGTGCATTGGTGTGATTGATGACTTTTGGCCGGTTATGAAAACATTGTTGCACTGACGCATTGCAAATAATTGCACAGGACATAGTCTAGAATCTAGACTCTAGATGAACACAGTGGAACATAAGACCCAAAGGAATTGACAACCATTAGGCACTGGAAATCATTCACAAACCACTTAAGCGACGAGGCAATGATATGCTGTACAAGATACGCAGGCTAAATGGCGTTTGTTGTTGAATTGCGACATTTAAATACAAGTTACTATATTATTTCTCATTAGGCCTACATGTAAATTGAAGTATTATTTGCAGTTGTAACGATGACAATGAACACACCCTGAAAGCACTGAATGGTCTGAAACCAGTATCTGTGTGTTAGAGACCTCATGAATGGTCTGAACCAGTATCTGTGTGTTAGAGACCTCATGAATGGTCTGAACCAGTTCTGTGTGTTGGAGACCTCATGAATGGTCTGAACCAGTATCTGTGTGTTAGAGACCTCATGAATGGTCTGAACCAGTATCTGTGTGTTAGAGACCTCATGAATGGTCTGAACCAGTATCTGTGTGTTAGAGACCTCATGAATGGTCTGAACCAGTTCTGTGTGTTAGAGACCTCATGAATGGTCTGAACCAGGATCTGTGTGTTAGAGACCTCATGATGGTCTGAACCAGTATCTGTGTGTTTTAGACCTCATGAATGGTCTGAACCAGTATCTGTGTGTTAGAGACCTCGTGAAATGGTCTGAACCAGTATCTGTGTGTTAGAGCACCTCATGAATGGTCTGAACCAGTATCTGTGTGTTAGAGACCTCATGAATGGTCTGAACCAGTATCTGTGTGTTAGAGAACTCATGAATGGTCTGAACCAGTATCTGTGTGTTAGAGACCTCATGAATGGTCTGAACCAGTATCTGTGTGTTAGAGACCTCGTGAATGGTCTGAACAGTATCAGTATGCTGTGTTGTAGAGACCTCATGAATGGTCTGAACCAGTATCTGTGTGTTAGAGACTCATGAATGGTCTGAACCAGTATCTGTTGTGTTAGAGACCTCGTGAATGGTCTGAACCAGTATCTGTGTGTTTAGAGACCTCATGAATGGTCTGAACGAGTATTCTGTGTGTTAGAGACCTCATGAATGGTCTGAACCAGTATCTGTGTGTTAGAGACCTCGTGAATGGTCTGAACCAGTATCTGTGTGTTAGAGACCTCGTGAATGGTCTGAACCAGTATCTGTGTGTTAGAGACCTCGTGAATGGTTTTATGTTACCATCTTATATATAGGCAGTGTGCAGTAGGATGCGTTGATCAGTTGATTGACAGGTGCAGGACTGTAGAAAGACAAACGATCAAATGTCCTCTAGTGTCTATGTTCACCAACGTTTTATAGTTATGTAGCTGTAACGGCTTTCTTCCTGGGATGAAGGAGAGGACCAAAACGCAGCGCGGCTAGTGTTCAACATGTTTAATAAAGAGAATAACGTGAACACTACAAGCAACAAAACAATAAATGTGAAAACCGAAAACAGTCCTATCTGGTGCAGAACACAAAGACAGGAAACAATCACCCACAAACAAACAGTGAAAACAGGCTACCTAAATATGGCTCCCAATCAGAGACAATGACAAACACCTGCCTCTGATTGAGAACCATATTAGGCCAAACAATAAACCCAACTTGGAAACACAAAACATAGAATGCCCACCCAGCTCACGTCCTGACCAACTAAACAAAGGAAATAAGGTCAGGAACGTGACAGTAGCCTAGTTAATCATAGTTATAGTTATTGGTTTGGTGGATGGCCCTTAACTCTTACACAACACAATGGACGTAATTATCACAACAGTACTACTAGTTGGTCTAGCTAACGTTAGCGAACTTGAATGAAATATACTTACACTTGTTTACTTGGTTTTAAGACTCTATAAATGGACTCCTTTAAATAATTTACTCTAGCAAGTTTGTCACTGGCGCTGTAGTAGGTAAGTATGAGGTGGATTCTATCTGTTTGTCAGTGGCGCTGCAGTATGTAAGTATGAGGTGGATTCTATCTGTTTGTCACTGGCGCTGAAGTAGGTAAGTATGAGGTGGGTTCTATCTGTTTGTCACTGGCGCTGCAGTAGGTAAGTATGAGGTGGATTCTATCTGTTTGTCACTGGCGCTGCATATCCTCTGGCGAAAGTGACCTCCGTGCTCAGAAGAGCGTGTTCAGGCCGCACCTTCATATCCTCTGGGAAAGTGACTCGTGCTCAGAAGAGCGTGCAGGCCGGCCACTTCATATCCTCTGGGGAAAGTGGACTCCTGCCGTCAGAAGAGGTTCAGGCAGGCCCCTTCATCGATCCGCTGCGGGAAAATTACTCTCGTGTCAAGAAGAGGGGTTCAGCGCCGGCCCTCCCATATCCTCTGGGGAAAGGAGACCCCATCACCATCAATCAAGTGTGTGAATGTAGCCACCCAAGTTTACCCTAGTAACAATCTCCAGGCATCCTTGGCCCCCCAATGCGGAATGTGCCTGGCCCTCAAATTCATGATGCTCTGGCTGTCCATGAAGAGCAAACGTGCAATTCAACAAAGACTTCAGTTCTGGAAAAACCAAAAGCGGACACCGAAAAAGCCCCAAGCTGGCATTGTCCGAGCTGGCGTGAAAAAATATCACCCACCGCTTCCCAAAGCGCGCCTCTCCAATGAGCAAATAAGCGTCCTCCTCCCCACAAGAGTTCAAAGCTTCAACTATCTTCACACTGTAGGAATTTGCAAAGCCAGCACAGAGCCGGACATGGCCCTGAGGCAAGAAAATACACATCTTAAAGTAAAATTGAGGCAACCTGTCTGTGATCGACATGCCTCTGCTTTTTTTACCACCACATTAAACCAAACAAGTCCTGCAGCTCCGTTCTAATCTACTCAATATTGCCCTGGTTATCGTCAGTCAGGAGCTGCAAAGCACATAGGAGCAGCTGACAAAGCAAGACATAGGCAGAAGCTGCAAAGAAGGACATAGGACGCACCGCGGCAAAGAGCCGGACAAATAGAGAGCAGCTGCAAAGAAGGACATAGGAGACGCAAAGAAGACAGTCAGGCAAGAGCTGCAAAGTACGGACCACTAAATTAACTTAGGAGAGCCGCACACCCCAACCAAGTCACCAACAATCCAAACACCCAGTGAGACAGGACAGAGCTAGCCATCCCCCAAAGAAGGACAACATATGAACGAGCTGCCAAAGAGAAGGACATAAGGAGAGCTGCAAAGTAGGACATAGAGAGCTGCAAAAAGTAGGACATAAAGGAGAGCTGCAAAGAAGGAGCATAGGAGATCGGCAAAAGAAGGACATAGGAGAGCCTGCAAAGTAGGACATAGCGAGAGCTGCAAAGAAGACATAGGAGAGCTGCAAAAGTAGGACATAGGAGAGCTCAAAGAAGGACATAGGCAGAGCTGCAAAGTAGCACATAGGAGAGCTGCAAAGAAGGAACATCAGGAAGCTGCAAAGAATGAGACATAGAGAGCGCAAAGTAGACATAGGAGAGCGCAAAGAAGACATAGAGAGCTGCAAAAGGACAATAGGAGAAGCGCAAAAGGACATAGGAAGCTGCAAAGAAGGACATAGGAGAGCTGCAAAGAAGACATAGGAGAGCTGCAAAAGAAGACTAGAGCAGCATGCAAAGAAGGACATGAGAGCTGCAAGAAGGACATAGGAGAGCTGCAAAAGTAGGACAAGGAGAGCGCAAAAAGGACATAGGAGACTGCAAAGAAGACATAGGAGAGCTGCAAAGTAGAGACAATAGGAAGATCGCAAAGAAGGACATAGGAGAGCCTGCAAAAGAAGACATAGGAGATCTGCAAAGAAGGACATACGAGAGCTGCAAAGATAAGGACATAGGAGAGCGCCAAAGAAGGACATAAGGAATCTGCAAAGAAGACATAAAGGGAGATTTGCAAAGAAGGGACAGAGGAGAGCTGCAAAAAGACATAGGAGAGCGCCAAAGAAACATAGGAGAGCTGCCAAAAAGCGACATAGGAGAGCTGCCAAAGAAGGACATAGGAGAGCTGCCCAAAGAAGGACATAGGATAGCTGCAAAGAAGCATAGGAGAGCCAAAGAAGGACATAAGAGAGCTGCAAAGAAGACATAGGAGAGTCTGCAAAGAAGGACAGAGGAGAGCTGCCATCTGCCAGAAACAGAGCAGACACTCTTTGCCGTCACTGTAAACAGAGGCTAATATCAGACCAAGATGCATTCCAGTCTCACTTGGCTAAAGTAGAGACAGATTGACTGCTGTCACTTCTTAGTTTTTATGAGAGAATATGCTGTATGAAAGAGACCAAATGTCTGTATCCATCAAATAACACATAGTCTGACTACATACATACCCCCACCAGACAGTATTGATAGAGCCATGGTACATGGAACCCCCACCCATCAAAAATGCTTACCAGGCAAAAAAAAAAAAAAAACACACCTCACACGCCCCTCCCCTACCTGACCTAAAAATAAAACTGCGTCTATGTAGAATCATATGCTTGTCCTGAAATGCTTGTCAGCCACAGGTCCTTGTGAATTGTCTACATTGATTTTAAACGGGATGTACATTTCTTCATCGAGCTTTCTGCGTCTATTCATATTATTTAGTACTCAGTTACGTTCTGTGTGGAGCCCAGTAAAGTAGCTGCTGCTTCAACAACAGATGAATGACACCCAAAATAAAATCCTAAAATTAGCCTGTCGCTTAATAAAAAACCCAACAGGACTTAAAAAGAGCAGCAGTTGTGTGTGAGCGCACAGGGAGCGCGAGAGGGTGGGTGGCGGAAACAGCGTCAAAACAGATGGACGGGACGGCAGAAGAAAGCAGCACAACGGCCGTCAGAGAGACTCCCACAAAGATGCTTTGTCATGCGACAGATTAACTGAATCTCGCTAAAAGGCACAACTTACTGCACCTATGCCAGACTATACACCAGCCTCTCAATCCCTCTTTATAGCATCAATAATATCATAAGGTTAGACTATTGTATGAATGGAAACCAGAACCACAAACAAAGCAAGGTGAATCCGGCGCGATATTAGTTTAGGACTTACAAGAATGACGGCCGCGCCACGGGTCCGACCCACCATGACCTCCAGCGTGCTGTTACACTGCCAGATACTCAGAGAAGCTGCTTTCCAGCACCGCCGTCCCACCAGTGAGAAGCAGTACTGGTCGTCAGCGGTCACCCATGCCGGCTCATCACGCTCCAACCGTCCAACACAGCGCCAGAACACGCACACCAGTCCCCACGCAACTTCAAAGGCGTCAAAGCGCCGAGACGCGCCACCTCCTCGTCTCGCTAACAGATGAAGACATGTTGCAGGTTTCCGCTGACTGGGAGACTCGCCAGGGAGGTTGTGCTGCTCTTCTGAGTCGATTTTGGCTTCTAGAATTCCCCCAATGATCCGTGTTTACAGTAGAATCTAAAGGGGTCACTGTGAGAGAGAGAGAGAGATCTGGGCGCTCCCACCGCTGCGCTCCTTACCGCTCTGCCGCTGCGCTGTAGCTGATGATGATGCCAGTGCGCGCAACCGTCCTCCGTTCCAGCATACGTAATGACATCGGCTGCCCTGAAAATTCTTCTCCAAGAGACACCGGTCTCGTTCTTTTAAGCCTGTCCCCCACAACTCGCTGTCATGACATTAGAAAGGAAAGCTGGCAAGGGAAATCTAGTTGGGTCTCGCAAGCATGATAGTGACAGTGTTGCAGATCACTCTATTGACAGGCCAGAGACTGAAGTTTGCTGACTCCGTTGATTATAGCCAGGGGAGGAAAAGTCACTGCTTCAGCATTACAGTCTCCCAAAGACACTGCCAAATAACTCCACTCACTTCGAATTAGGAACACCAAACAGGCAGAGAAAGCAAGATTGGCAGCAGGCAGCCAACAGACAGACAGGCAGGCAGCAGCCAGGCAGCTGACAGTCAGCAGACAGAAAAGCAGCACCGACAGACAGCAAGGCAGGCAGCAGCAGAAAGGCAGGCAGCCGACAGGAAAGGTAGGCAGCAGGACAGAACAGACAGTCAGGCAGACAGACACTACATGTACCAAAGATATATGTCAAAAAGATATCTATTGCATAATGTAACGATGTGAAATGGCTAGCGAGTAGCGGCGGTACGAACGCTAGAGCGTTTCAATCAGTTACGTCCATTCTCTAAACTAGAAGTAGTGTTGGCCCCTTGCTTCTGCAAGGGCCCGCGCGCTTTTGTGGAGCGATGGGCTAACGATGCTTCGTGGGTGTCATTAGTTGAGTGTGCAGAGGGTCGTCCCTGGTTCGCGCCCGAGTCGGGGCGAGGGGACGTACTAAATGTTATACGTTACACGATAGACTTCGTTACTAACATGAAGAATGTAATAGGGCCTCAGATTTACAGTAAAGGTAGGCCTGTCACCACAGTTCCACTAAACCAAACTGTGAGTCTCCAGTCTACTTTTAACAGCCTATGTTCCAGAGTTGGGAGTTGAAGTTTCTCTCAGTAGTTCTTCACTCTCTTCCCCTGGTTCCCATGACAGCCAGCCAGGCAGCAGCCTGCTGTGAAAGTCTCATAATTGGGAGTTAATATGATCCTGAACATAGCATATCTCATATCCTGCCTGCTGCCTGCCTGCCTGCCCGTCTCAGTTTCACTCACCCGGCTCTGTTTCATAGAACTGTCTGCCGAGACCTGCCGCTGACGAGAGAAAGGTGCAAAATGGGTTTGCAGCTTCCTTTTATGTCAATATACACACACAACACACACACACAACAAACCCAGCACACACACACACACACACACACACACACACACACACACACACACACACACACACACACACACACTAACACACACAACACCACACACCACACACACGCCACAGAAGAAGGAGCATTAGCTGTGGACTTAAGGGAAGGAATCATCAGTGAGCACCTAATTGCTTGAGGATAAATCAATAAGACAGAGCGCTGGAGACCACAAAGCATCTGGATAAACAAGCAGGAGAACCAGACGGAGCGCTGAGACCACAAAGGCATCTGGATAAACAAGCAGAGAACCAGACGGAGCCCTGGAGACCACAAGCATCTGGATAAACAAGCAGAGAACCAGACGGAGCCCTGGAGACCACAAAGCATCTGGATAACAAGCAGAGAACCAGACGGAGCCCTGGAGACCACCAAGCATCTGGATAAACAAGCAGAGAAACCAGACGGAGCCCTGGAGACCACAAAGATCTGGCATAAACAAGCAGAGAACAGACGGAGCGCTGGAGACCACAAAGCACCTGCATAAACAAGCAGAGACCAGACGGAGCCCTGAGACCACAAAGCCCGGATAACAACAAGCAGAGAAACCAGAGGACCCTGGAGAACCACAAAGCAATCTGGATAAAACAGCAGAGAACAGACGGCAAGCCCTGGAGACACCAAAGCATCTGTATAACAAGGCAGAAGAACCAGACAGAGCCCTGGAGACCAAAAGCATCGGATAAAACAAGCAGAGAACAGACAGAGCCCTGGAGACACAAAGCATCTGGAAAACAAGCAGAGAACCCAGGACGGAGCGCTGGAGACCCACAAAGCATTCGGATAAACAAGCAGAGAGACCAGACGGAGCCCTGCGGAGACCACAAAGTCATCTGCAGAAACAAGCAGAGACCAGACAGAGCCCTGGAGACACAAAAGACCTGGGATAAACAAGCAGAGAAAGACGGAGCCTGGAGGACACCAAAAGCATCTGGATAAACAGCAGAAGAACCAGAGAGCCTGAGACCACAAAGCATCTGATAAACAAGCAGAGAACGCAGACGGAGCCCTGGAAACGCACAAAGCATCTGGAGAAACAACGAGAACCAGACGGAGCCCTGGAGACCAGACAAAGCACCTGGATAACAAGCCACGAGAACCAGACGAGCCCTGCGAAACGCACAAAGCATCTGGATAAACAAGAGGAGACCCAGAGCGGAGCCTGGAACCACAAAGCACCTGGAAAACAAGCAGAGAACCAGACGGAGCCCTGGAGAGCCACAAAGCACCGGATAAACAAGCAGATGAACCGACGGAGGCCCTGGAGACCACAACAGCACCTGGATAAACAAGCAGAGAACCAGACGGAGCCCTGGAGACCACAAAGCATCTGATAAACAAGCAGAACCAGACGAGCCCATGGAGACCACAAAGCACCTGATAAACAAGCAGAGAAAACCAGACGGAGCCCTGGAGACCACAAAGCACCTGGATAAACAAGCAGAGAAAACCAGACGGAGCGCTGGAGACCACAAAGCACCTGGATAAACAAGCAGAAACAGAGCAGAGAACGGAGCAGAGCCAATAAGACTGCACTTACCTACTGCAGCGCCACTGACAAACCGATAGATCCACCTCAACTTAGTACGCAGCGCCACTGACAAACAGATAGAATCCCACCTCATACTACCTACTGCAGCGCACTGACAACGATAAAATCCACCTCATACTTCAACTGCAGCGCCACTGACAAACAGATAGAATCCACCTCATACTTACCTACTGCAGCGCCAGTGACAAAACAGATAGAATCCACCTCATACTACCT
The DNA here is from genome assembly GCF_002910315.2 of Salvelinus sp. IW2-2015. Lineage (NCBI taxonomy): Eukaryota > Metazoa > Chordata > Actinopteri > Salmoniformes > Salmonidae > Salvelinus > Salvelinus sp. IW2-2015. The sequence continues at coordinate 52,993 of NW_019945476.1, read as the reverse complement.
ATGCAGCACCAGTGACAAAACAGATAGAATCCCCTCATACTTACCTACTGCAGCCCACTGACAAACAGAATATTCCACCTCATACTTACCTACTGCAGCGCCACTGACAAACCGATAGAATCCACCCATACTTACCTACTGCAGCGCCACTGACAAACAGAAGAATCCACCGCATACTTACCGACTGCAGCGCCACTGACAAACAGATAAAATCCACCTCATACTTACCTACTGCAGCGCCAGACAAACAGATAGAATCCACCTCATACTTACCTACTGCAGCGCCAGTGACAAACAGATAGAATCCACCTCATACTTACCTACTGCAGCCCAGGACAAACAGATAGAATCCACCTCATACTTACCTACTGCAGCGCCAGACAAACAGAAGAATCCACCTCATACTTACTTTCAGCGCCAGTGACAAACAGCATAGAATCCACCTCATACTTACCTACTGCGCGCCACTGACAAACAGATAGAATCCACCTCATACTTACCTACTCAGCGCACTGACAAACAGATAGAATCCCACCTCATACTTACCTACTGCAGCGCCAGTGACAAACAGATAGAATCCACCTCATACTTTACCTACTGCAGCGCCAGGACAAAACAGATAGAATCACCTCATACTTACCTACTCAGCGCCACTGAACAAAACAGATTAGAATTCCACCTTCAACTTACCTACTACAGCGCCATGACAAACAGATAGAATCCACCTCATACTTACCTACTGCAGCGCCCAGTGCACCAAACAGATAAATCCACCTCATACTTACCTACTCAGCGCCATGACAAACAGATAGAATCCACCTCATACTTACCTAC
>NW_019945476.1:0-44684 GCF_002910315.2 Salvelinus sp. IW2-2015 | reverse complement strand
GTGTGTGACCAAAACTCACCTTTATTTGTCCCCAGCACCTGTGTATTGATCATGCTGTTTAATAAATTGTAGGCCACAACGTCAGGTGGATGGATTATCTTCGCATAAGAAAAATATCGTCATTAACAAGGATAAGCAGATTTGTTGTCACTAACTTTGAGAGAAAAAAGATTTTGATGTCTTATGGAAAATTTCAGCGATCTTTTACTTCTAGCTATTAAACAACCAACACTTGTGTTTAATTGTTCATGTATATTATTAAATGGGTTGCTGTTGTGTGGATGGTGGGTTCTATCATCCGTCCATTAACTTGCCTTTGGAACATGGTGTTGTAAAATATACAATTAGCCAGTTAAACTTCATGGGGTTGAAAAGCGGTTTGCAGGTCTACTGCATATAGGGGATAAGGTCGTAGTCACCTAAACTGCAACCAAACTGTAACTGAGATCTACCAGAGACTCAATGGAGAGCACTGCTAGCCTCCTATTGGTCCCCTGTCTTTGGGCCGGTCTAGTCCTATGGCTTAAGTGCTTACCACAATCTGAAATGTAACTAGACTCTTCACAGCAGCTCTTACAGTGTACATTTTAACGATTGGAAATTGATCAGTCACAGTTGCTCCATAATTTCATCTCCTTTTTGCTGCCTGTCACTCGACTGATGTGTTCTGTGATCTGGTGTTTCATAGTCCTGGACTTCAGCCTGTACCGTGTGGATTCAAGTAATCTGATGCACTGATCGATGCAGACTGGGGCAAGTGGTTGCTACGGGACACAAGTAAATCCCTCTACCTTGTACGGTTTGATAATGGACCCGGCCTGCTGTCTCTCTGAAGCAGAGTCACTGTAGACCAGCAGGAGATCTTGGTGTCAACCACAGGCAGACTTCAAGTCTACCAAGTTGTGGGCGGTAACATGGGGTGCAAGCTTGCAGGTTAAGTGAGAGCATTACTCAATCAATTTTATCCAGAGGGCAGCCTTTTTCTTTCTTGTCAGTCACTCTTTGCCTGATACCATCAGATGGTGATTGAAAAAATTATTCATGTTTACAGTTTAATAATGGCGCAATTGTAATTCATTTTGGCAGTACTCAACACATACCGCACGTTCTTGTTTGCTTGTCGTCCTGCTTTGTGGTCTGTCAGGCTCAGTCTGAAGCAGAGTGGATGCTGGGCACACAGTGTATTGTGGGCCTACATGAAAAGATTCTTCATTCTGTCGAGCAAGTAAGTGCCACAGTTGGCACAAGGGTCCAGCTCACCCATTCCATGGAACAAGATTTGCCAGGAAATGTGACAGCGTATCTGAACGCAGCCTTCCCTCTTACTAGAAAGAGTTTGGCGTTACAAAACATCTAGCTATATACAATATAAAGATCTACATATCGTTTATGCACTTGTGTATAAAATCATTTATAGCCTGTTAATAACTGTGAGTGCCATTTTCAATAGTGTTATGCCTTGATGTTGCGTGGTGAGTGCTTGTCGGATATTTAATATAAGTAGCAACATTAGACAATTTAGTTCCCTCAGCTCATGAGTGCAGTGTTGAACCTACCTCCTTCTTCAAGCACAGAGACGTGATTCACAGCCAGATTAAACCATGGGGCACGAGATTGTGGCAATCATCCGCACATGTGCATGACTAATGTTGCGAAGCTATGCTGACCCTGTATAACCCCCCTGTGTTCAAATTGTACTTCATTTTTAAAACCAATGAAATTACTGAATGCTACTTATTGAGGGAAATTATAGAGATAGTACTGAGCTGATCTGAACTTACGGATTCATCCAACCCTATTATGACTCTGAGCGACAGCAAAAATCCATGTCGGAATTGTGAGCAACATACCGTGCCCTAGATTTACACTTACATTAAAATAGGCCTCCATGGCAAAGCATTTAATGCTAGGTGTTAACAACGACTGATCATAGAAATATAGTACACACTGTTTATATGCCTGTTTCTGGTCAATTTTGTGGTAATCTTCACTGATACATTTTTTCATCTACAATAAGGACATTGAATAAAAAGTTATTGATAGAGATAAAGGTGCTGAAATAGCAGATAGTTCAAAAAATGGACCTTGTGAAACACATAACAAACTTCTCAGCAGAAAGGCTCTCCAGAACCACAATCAACTGAGTTATCGTAAAGTCGAACACTTGTCAGATCCTGAACCGCCATTCAGCTGCCTAAGTAGAGGCTAATGTGTGTGCACACCATTGGCAGCGCAACTTGGAACGACCCCAAGCACGGCCCAATGGTGTAGGTCACCACTAATCTCTGTCTAAAAATCCATTACACATCTGTTCTGTGAAGCTTCTTACTCAGAAAGTTAAATATGACTAGAGTCTTAGCAGTTACTATCCAGTGTGTCCAGAATACTGTGGCAACTTTGAGTTCCCCTGATGCAATAGTTTTGATCTTTAACAGGTTCCCTAATTAATGTAGTTGTCAGGGACATACCGTGGCGTAAGTAATACTTGAAAGTACTATCAGCTCTGTTTTTGTGCATTATACTATTATATATAGACTACCAATCCAAAAGTTTGACACATCCGCGTCATTTCAAGGTTCTGTGTCTTTATTTTTGTTATCATTCTAGATTGTGGCATTAATGTTTAACCTATTCAAATACGTATGATATATACATACCTGGCATCTGATTCACTGTGTGATAGCGTCACATAGAAAACGTGGCAATAACATCAAATAAAAGTATTCATATTTGATTGAGATTCTCATGTCTATTACCTACTCCTCTTGCCTTTATGATAGCTATGGCACACTCTTGGCATTCTTTCAACCAGCTCTCATGAGCTATCGTACACCAATCGGTCTGAATGCCATTTCAATTACCATGTGGCCTTTTTCAAAGTTAATTGTGGATATCTTCCTGTCTGTCACAGCGCCCTTCCACTTCTAATAGCATTTGAGTCACTCCAGCTTTGTGTCACAAGTAGAGGTGTATACAGAACGTAGCCCTATTTAGTAAAAAGACAAATGGTCAGCTCTGCTCCCGCTCTCCTGTCCGCCAGGCTCACAGCGATTACCATCCTGCCACCACCATTACTGCACCACCTGGCTTACCTCGTTCACACGCTACAGCCGATTATCTGGACTCATATCACCTGTTTATTACTCCCCTATATACGTCTGTGTCCCCAGCCTTTGTTCCCCTTCTGCGTTAATCCTTGTCCGCTATGTCATTGTCTTGACCAGATTCAGACCACCGTGTCTATCCTGTTCCATGTCTGGTACAATTCAAGATTCACTCTCTATTCCTAGCTTCTCATATCAGCCTCATTCTTACACCAATCACATATTATGCAAGAACAGCTCAAATAAAGCAAAGAGAAACGACATTCCATACACTTACCATTCAAAACTCTTCAGGTCGTGGGTCCCCACGAAACGGCTTGACTATGTAGCGTGTAACAGTTACGTTGACTACGTCCCCCGCCCCGACCTCGGCGCGAACCAGGGACCTCTGCACACATCACACAACTGACCACCACGAAAGCGTCTACCATCGCTCCACAAAGCCGGCCCTTTGCAGAAGCAAAGGGGGCAACACATACTTCTAGGTCTTCAGCAGCAAGTGACATAACTGATTGAAACCTATTGCGCGTACCCGCTAACAGCTTAGCCAGTTTTCACATCCGTACACTCACCCCCCTTTCACCTCCCCTTTCCGCAGTCACCAGTGATCCTCAACAGCCTCAATGTAACAGATATAAACTTTAACCGTCCCCTCGCCCGACACGGGCGCGAACCACGGACCTCTGCACACATCACAACAGTCACCACACGCAGCGTCGTTACCCAGCTCCACAAAACCGCGGCCCTTGCAGAGCAAGGGGCAACACTACTTCTAGGTTTCAGAGCAAGTGACGTAACTGATTGAAACGCTATTAGCGCGTACCCGCTAACTAGCTAGCCATTTTACATCCGTTACATAGGCTAATGCGATTAGCATGAAGTTGTAAGTAACAAGAACATTTCCCAGGACATAGACATATCTGATATTGGCAGAAAGATTACATTCTTGTTAATCTAACTTTCCACTTCACAGTAGCTATTACAGTGAAAGAATACCATGCTATTGTTTGAGGAGAGTGCACAGTTTTGAACTTGAAAAGTTATTAATAAACAAATTAGGCAGATTTGGGCAGTCTTGATACACAATTTTGAACAGAAATACAATGGTTCATTGGATCAGTCTAAAACTGTGCACATACACTGCTGTCATCTAATGGCCACAATCTTTACATCCCCTTGGCAACATAGATATCAACCAGATTGCAAGCAGCAAATGCATTATTATTCTTGTTCTACATGCTGATGTGACAATTCCTCCACCAGAGGCCAGCCGAGATCCTTCATGGTCTTTGCCCCCATTTATTTGCAATCTTTGCTAGCAAATGCGATGCTATCTCCAAAACTGCAGGGTGTCTCCAATAATATTTCTACTTTATTTTTTACGTTTGTACTTTCCAAGCGTATTCAGGAATAATTCCAAATGTTTCTCATAGGGAAGCATTGCATGGTATTTCTTGTTTTGATTCTTGCCCCACTTCCCCTCACCACTGCTTGTCAACAACATAAGCTGTATTTTCTTGACCTTGATTAAAGAGATCTCAAGGACACACGATTTCCTCCCCTTGTGTAGTTTGTTAATATTAGAGACCGAGATAATCTAAAGTGGGTGTTATCGTTCATAACCAATTGGACTCTGGGGCTGTAATTCACTGCACCGCATATGAAAGATAGTGTGGTGGTGCCTGTTTACACTTTACTTGGATAATCCGAAGTAGATGTTCAGTAGATGTTCAATAACTCAACAACATTTCAACTAACCAACCCTGAACCTAAACTTAACCCTTAGCCTAACCCTAAACCTAACCCTTATCCTAACGCTGACACTAACTGTAACCTTAACAAGCATTTGCTTATCAACAGACAGTATTACCATCTGTAGATCATCTATATTGAACTGTCTAAATAAAGTGTGACCACATTCACCTTTATTCCTTGATTAACACCTTGTCATCATATATTATATTAACTTATCTCATATATTGTGTGCGTGCGTACATGTGTACGTGTTTTCCTGCCTTTTCAGGACCCCAACGTCAAAACAATTCACCTGAATGTTCTGACAAGGTAGGAAAACAATAACTTTTTACACAAACACAACATGGGGGCGTAGCAGGATGATCGGAATGCCATGAACCCAAAGGTTGTGAGTTCAAATCCCAGGTAAGGACATGTTGAATAACAATTACTGAATAAATGAACATGAACAATGTAATCATGTACGTCAGATATATAAGTTGAAAACATTGTATGTAAAAGCACTTTGTGTGTGTTTGTGTACCCAGTTGCACATACTTTCTTTGTTAGATGCCCAAATAATAGTTGAACAAACATAGACAAGTTGAGCAAACACAATTTTGGGCCAACTAAACATGAAGTTCTGCTAACACTTTACCTGAAAAGTTGAGTAAACTAAAAAAAGCCTTACTTAATAATAATTAGTTGAAACTACCTAATTTTTTTACCGTGTATATTTGACAGTCTCCCTAACATTTAGGATCTCCTTTAAACACAAACCTCACCCCTTTCTTCAACACACAGACGGCATCACAGCCAGTAAACCAGAGGACACTGGATGGGGCCATGTCTCGATGTGCATGCACATGAAGCATGTGAGAACAAAATTGCAAGATTATGTTATAATTCTTTTATTGCATCAAATAGTTGTTTTATGCAACAGAATAGAGGATTCTTATAACTATTGTGTGTGTGTTCTACTGAGGATGGGCCTCTGGGAGATAACACTGACAGGAGATTTGGGTGATAAAACCTAAGGAGACCGCATTCCAGATCATGAGTTAATGTTTCTGATCTATATGGTACCAGGGAGAGATGGCTCGGGGCCAGACCCTGGTCTCTACACAAAGATAACTGTTTTTACAGCAGATACTMTCTGCTGTGAATTATAAGTATCTTTCATACAAATCTTAACCTTGTGACCCTTTCTATGTAGGTTGAAAGAGGAGTATCTTGGCTATAAAAGATTTTTGTACTTTTTTCTCGGGGCTCTCAACGAATCATCTGAGGGTGATTGGTCGACCAGCCATCATTATTGTAGAGCACTTAAATCGACTCACTTTATATGTGTGTTTTGTATTGACCTGCTCCCTTATTAATAAGTGAATAAAGATTTAGTTTAAGTATAACTCTGACTTGTGTGATAAGTTTGTCTCCTCATTTGATAGTAAAGAAATTAGCCACCACAAGCACATGACCTAAGACTTGGGCCATCTTTGGGTCATCTCCTAGTCCGGTTTCACCATGCAGTGCACACAATAATAGTAATAAATAATAATTGATTTAGTTTATATATCGCTTTACATTAGAAAATAGAATCTCAGTGCTCGAAAAGCAAACAAACAGGAACAACAAATGACAAAACATTATCCTCTCATGTACAGCTGTCTGAGGGGTTGCTAGTCTTTTTATGCTGATCTACGATATATTTTGCAAAGTCAGGTTTATCTTTTGAGTCTCAAGTTGGCCAGCCATTGGTCACTTGAAATTAGAGAGCTCACATGCTATTACAGTGTCCAGACGTTTTGTTTGTGAGAATCTTTCGTTCTAAAATGTATTTCTGGAACTATGCCTTTCCTGTTAATGGTGTGCTGGAAATGTTTTATGTTTGTGCTTTTCTAATAACTACTTTCTGTGCTAATGCAAGTGACTGACTGAACGAATTCTCACTATCAGTATCTGCTATTTAGCAGTACGCTCAGACCTTTGTTTTGAGAAGAAATTAAGCTACACTCGCAATAACATCTGCTAACCATGTGTATGTGACCAACAGAATTTGATTTGAAAGATCTACCCCAGCAGAGCTCCTGATTGACACGTGTACTATGGTGCTTGAGCTGGACTGCCCCAGCAGAGCTCTGATTGAACGTGTACTCTATGGTGCATTGAGCTGGGACTGCCCCCAGCAGAGCTCCTGATTGACATGTGTATATGGTGCATTTGAGCTGGGACTGCCCCAGGCAAGAGCTCCTGACTCTGTACATGTGTACTATGCGTGCATTGAGCTGGGACTGCCCCAGCAGAGCTTGATTGACACGTGTACTATTGGTGCATTGAGCTGGGACTGGCCAGCAGAGCTCCTGAATGACACGTGTACTAATGTTGCTTGAAGCTGGGACTCGCCTCCCAGGCAGAGCTCCTGATGACACGTGTACTATGGTGCATTGAGCTGGACTGCCCCAGCAAGAGGCTCCTGATTGACAGTGTACTTGGTGCATTGAGGGCTGGGACTGCCCCAGCAGAGCTCCTGATTGACATGTGTACTATGGTGCCATTGAGCTGGGACTGCCCCAGCAGAGCTCTGTTGACACGTGTACTATGGTGCAATTGAGCTGGGACTGGCCCCAGCCAGAAGCTCCTGATTGACACGTGTACTATGGTGGCATTGAGCTGGGACTGCCCCAGCGAGGCTCCTGATTGAACATGTGTACTATGGCTGCATTGAGTTGGTTGGAACCTCTCCAGCACGCTGATTCAATAAGGATGATTAATTTAAGATTGAATTAGAGTGTGCCGCGCGCTAGGTAATGCATATTTACAACGACATTGGGAGTGAATTATTCCTGACTACTACACATAGTTCAGGGAATTCTCTCACATATGTTTGAAATAAATACCCATGTGGTTCTCTCACTGTTCACTTATCTAAAATTGAACCCTGTTTAGAGCATATATTGTCACGCTCGCCCAGACCATAGAGAGCCCTTGGGTTTTTCTGACTATGTGTGGCAAGAATAGGTCAGTGTGAACTATGGGGGTGGCTCGTATCTTAGTCCGTTGAATCTTCTTTAATTGTTCGGTGTGTACGATTAGTGCGTTCCCAATTGAGGCAGCTGATGAAATTCGTTGCTCTCTAATTTGGGATGCTACTCAGTAGTGAGATGGTTCATTTTTCCCCCCATCCTGCGTTTGGTGGATTGTTGTTCTTGGTTATAGTGCTATGTTGCTGCAATACTGTATACGCACGTTAGTTTAGTTTTTTGTGTGGCTAGATTGGTTCATTTACAAGTAACTAGATGGAACTCTACTCATGCTGCGGCCTTAGGTCGCTTCATTAGTGTATACCGACACGTGACACGAATGTATGCCAGCCTCACTACATGTACGAAGCAGGCAATGCACATGGGGGTAAAAGGAAAGCTGGACATGAGGAGGATCAACTAATGGAGTGGATGCGAGTCACCAAGGATATAGGAGGACAGCGACGCTCGCCGGGGTCCGCGGCCAGAAGAAACCTCAAGATTTTTTGAGGTGGGGGGGGGGGGGGGGTTACAAGGGGTGGTCGGTCCGAGCCGTGGAGAGAGCACAAGAGACCGTCTGGGAGTCGGTGGAGCAGTTTAGGAAGAAAATCGGAGGAGAGATGTTGCGTAGGGAAGTAGTTGCTGCAGAGCGCGGCGTTGTTTGAGGAACGTGTCATCAGTCCGGTGCAATCTATGCCGGCTCCACGCACCAGGCCTCCAGTGCGCCTCCCCAGCCCGGTACGTCCTGTGCCAGCTCCCCGCACTCGCCCTGAAGAGCGTGTCATCAGTCCGGTGCCACCTGTGCCGGCTCCACGCACCAGTCCTCCAGTGGACCTCCCCAGCCCGGTAGGACCTGTGCCGGATCCCCGCACTCGTCCACCAGTGCGTGTGTACAGTCCGGAGGAGGAGGTCCACGGTCCGAAGACTCCAGCGACGGTCCACAGTCCGGAGACTCCAGCGACTGTCAACGGCCCGGAGACTCCAGTGACGGTCAACGGCCCGGAGCTTCCAGTGACGGTCCACGGCCCGGAGCTTCCTGCGCCGTGCCATGGCCGGAGCCTTCTTCTGCACCGGTGCCCAGTCCAGGCACGGCGTCCAGTCCCGCTCCATGGCCGGAGCTTTCCTCTGCGCCGGTGCCCAGTCCAGGCACGGCGTCCAGTCCCGCTCCATGGCCGGAGCCTTCCTATGCGCCGGTGCTCAGTCCAGGCACGGCGTCCAGTCCCGCGTCCAGTCCCGCCCAATAGGTCAGAGCGTGACTAGAGGGTGTTCTAGTCTTGAATTTCTATGTTGGTATGAGTATGGTTCCCAATTGGAGGCAGCTGATGATCGTTGCCTCTAATTGGGGATCATACTTAGTGTGGTCCTTTTCCCACCTGGCTTTGTGGGATATTGTTTTGTTTTGGTTTAGTGCTATGTGCGCTATGAACTGCACGTTAGTTTACTCTTTGTTTGTTGAAGGTTCACTTTAATAAATATGTGGAACTCTACTCACGCTGCGCCTTGGTCCACTCATTATGTATACGACGAACGTGACAATAATAAAAGTGCATTTTCTGGATCATTGATCTTGATTAACTTCCTCAGTAAAGGTGACAACATTCACGTGTAGATACAATCATACTTGGGTATTATCTTTTATAACCAATTTGGACACTGGTGCTGTAATTCCCTGCACCACATATGAGAGAGAGCATGGTGGTGTCTAACACTCCCTGATTCACACCATGTCATCAATAAAGCCTCCAAGAGGATATTATCATAGTGTCAAAACTTGGGAACCGTCATGTTGCTCACAATGCAAATTGGTTTAGCAATTTTTTGTGAATACAATCCTTGTCATAGCTCATCTATAATATTAGATCATGATTTTCCACAAATAAAGCATTCAGTTTGAAACAAATTGTGTGTTTATTTCCTCCAAGGCAACGCTGAAAAACTTTGGTTTTAACATTATGATGAAACTATTCTTTACAATTGGTATGACTTTTCCAGACTTTTCCAGGGAGGGAAGAAACACAGTGAAACAAGGAGGGAGAGAGGGACAAAAGATAAGTGTTAAACTTTTTTTTAAAATTAAAATAAATTTGTCCTCCAATGAGGGGGGAGAGGGTTGGTAGTAGTATAAAAGAGATGTATACTTAATCTGGTACAGTGTAAACATTATATAGGACCTACTATAACAAATTGTCACTTTATTTTAGTATGTCAATGTACAGTATATCTTTGTTGTAAATGTTTAAGGACCAAACTGCTGGCAGTTATGAAATAAGACATATTGTTGAATCTCAAATTGGACTTTCCGGACCTGGGCCCGGATTCACAAAGTCTTCTTAAGAAGACTTTTCTTACTTATGTGCCCTTTTCCCTTAACCTCATGCTGAAAAAGAAACATACTAAAGAAGTTGCTATTCCCCAAAGTTCTTGAAAATGTTCTTACGTTTCTTCCTATGTTTCTTCCTAAGAAAATAGTTAAGAAGAAATCAGAATCTTGAAAATAAAGTTATTGGATTTCTTCTTGAAAATATTCTTAATTCCAATACTGCTAAACCCTTGTCTTAAATTCATGGAAGTGAGAAAATAGGCTAACGAAAGCAATAGAGCATGTCTAATTCACTCACAAACTTCCCCTGAAAGATTCAGTATTGATTGTCTTAAATCCAGTAACATTTTAGACCAGTAATCTCAGTAAGAAATATGCTTACATGATTCACCTTGCTAGCTAGATGGCTAGCTAGCTGTGTTGCCTGGTGACAATGATCTTAAGAAGGTAGTTAAGAGGTTCATTAGAAAATCATGAATTCATAAGAAATGTTAGGAATTGCATTTAGAAACAATCTTATGAACAATTATTTTTCTTCATAATATGCTTTTTAGGTGGTTTGTAAATCTGGGCCCCGGACCCTTATTTGGATTCCCAGAAGCAGTCCCACTCATACCTGGCGCCTTACCCAAAAGGTGCCGCCAGAGAAATGGAAGGAGAACCAGCGTTCTAGTAAGGCTGAGAAGGGCTAATCGCCCACCCCTTCCTAGTATTTTACTAGCTAATGTTCATTAATTGGACTATACGAGTGAATGAGCTCAGGGCAGGGATTTCCTACCAATGGGACAAGAGAGACTGTATGGTACTATGCTTCACGGAAACATGGCTCTCCCCATCGGTGCTGAACACGGCTATTCAGCCTGCTGGGTTTTTCATTCAACGGATGGACAGGACAAAGTATTTGTCAGGAAAGAACAAACGAGAAAGGGTATGCTTCATGATCAACAATTCTTGGTGTGACTACTGTAATGTAGAAACTCTTTCGACATTTTGCTCATCTGATCTGGAATACCTGACGACTACCTCCCGAGAGAATTCTCATTGGTTATCATATATACAATTACCACTACAGCCTGGGGTTCGCTCTGACATTCAGAGCACTGGGCAGAAATCACATCGCGTCAACACCGTCAACACCCACCTTGGGCCTCCAACCCTGCTGTACCTCCACAAGATCGTAATCACGAAAATGGGGAGAAAAAGTAAAAATTACAAACAATAAATAAAAATGCAAAACTGCTTTTAATTCCTGGTGTCTGGAGTCTGGGGATATGGATGGATACAGAAGAGCAGCTATGACCTCCAGAAATAAATCTTGTCTGGCTGCATCACTGCACAGCAACTGCACTGCCCTCAACCGCAAGGCTCTACAGAGTGTGGTTTGGAATGCCTAATACATCACTGGGGGTGAGCTACCTTCCCTCCAGGACATACTCCAGCTGGTGTCTGAGGAAGGCCCGAAAGATCGTCAAGGACTCCAGTCACCCGAGCCACAGCCTGTTCACCTAGACGGTCACACCTATCACTGCATGTTGAAATCCCCTCCCTCCTTAGTAAAACATTCTCTGCATGTTCATTGAGAGGTAGTTGAGAGGAAAAAACGATCCAGATATTTGTCCACCTCTAAAGCAGTGGAACTGGTTTAATCACATATCGGACACATTTCCAGGATGCACCACTAATTGGTTAGGAGGGTTCTTCCGTGAACCACCCATTCAACAGGTTGTGTGATGCTCCTTCATATGGATTGAAATCTGTGTGCTGGGCTACAATATATATGGGGACAAAGTATGTATTCAACCTAACTGCCACCAGACTTATAGTGTAGATCTACAGAGATAATATGAGAACCACTGCAGCCGTCCTACTGGTCCTCTGTCTCCTGTCACTCATCAGTGCTTCAATTCACTTCATAATACAAGCCTCCTTTTTCTCTGTGTGCTCTACTAACATGCCTTTGGTTTCTCCACACTATTCACCTGTAAGGGGGGGTAGCCAATCTCTATAATGTGGTACAGATTGATGCAGGACTGGGCCAAGTGGTTGCAATGACCATACATGTGCAGTCCTTCTTTCTGAGGGAGCTTTCATGGTATTATGCAGGTTGACGTTTATGGTCATGAACTTTGCCCTGGAGGCAGAACTAAGCGATTTCAGCTAGATAGGCCAGCTGCAAAGAAAGAATTGGCTATATTGTACAAATTCAAGAAAAAAAAGTGATTTTCGGTCTTAATTTAAGGTTAGGGTTAGGAYTTAGGATTAGCAGTGGGGTTAAGTTTGGGTTAAGGTTAGATTTAAAATGAGATTGTATTACGTTGTGGCTGCGCAAACTAGTGACCACTGCAGAACTTCTCCAGAACAAGATTCATGACYAAAAACGCTAACCTGCTGGRATTACCTGGGTGGTTCCCTGAAGCACATCACTGTAGGATGAGCAGGGATCTGGGACATCAGCACAACAGACTGTCTTCAAGTTGGTGGCCGGTAACTGGGTGCGAACTGCTGGTAAATGAAGAGCATTSCTTTATAACTGTAGTTATTTTCAGAGGGTAGATATTGTATAGGTGTGATTTTTTTTGCTTTCCTGATGTCACTTTTTCCTAGTTGTTCTAGAACAAAATGATTTAATGTTTTCTAAACATAACAATATGTCAGTGTGAGTAATTTGGCAGGTGCTCTCTGTCTTTGTGTTSCTCAGGCAGTCTGAAGCAGTCTGATGTGGGGGGTAACCCGTTTACTGTGGGGGTCAACAAGGCAGCTGTACCATTCTGCCTGAGAAGTGATGCCACGCTTGGCTTCATGAGTACTAGCTCGTCTGCCCCATGGACACCAATTATATTAAAACTGTTTATTATAARAGTTAAGGTTAGAGTAGAAATTGTGCTACTCACCAATGACTTTGCTTCCAAAACCCTGATTGACGTGTTRGTTTCCAGGATGAGAACCCAAAAACCTACCAAAACAAAGCTTGTTTCCGGCAGCCTTTCCTTGATTGAGGTGGCAACTGATGGCAGTGTCTTCGGGGTCAACAAGGCAGGCCAGGTCCTTAACAGGTAAGGTTGCTACTTAAAGCTACAATCTGGGAGTTGTGTTCAGGGCAGACCCAGGTGGTCTGAGCCATAGATGAGAATGACAAACTCAGTTGCAATGCTAATCTTTCATTCTTTTWAAAMMMGTATTATTATTTTACCCCCTTTTTGTGATGCCCAATTGCAATCCAATCTCATCGCTGCAACTCCCCAATGGGAGAGGCGAAGGTCTAGTCATGCGTCCTCCAAAACATGACCCGCCAAACCACACTCCATTACACTCGCACGTTTAACCAGGAAGCCAGCCGCACCAATGTGTTGGAGGAAACACTGTTCAACTGACGACTGAAGTCAGCCTACAGGAGCCTGGCCCACCATAAGGAGTCGCTAGAGTGCGATGAGCCAAGTAAAGCCCCCCCAGCCAAACCATCACAATACTGGGCCATTTGTGCGCCGCCCTATGGGACTCCCGGTAACGGCCGGCTATGACACAGCCTGGGATCAAACCCYGGTCTGTAGTGACACCTCAAGCACTGCAATGCCGTGCCTTAGACTGCTGRGCCACTCAGGAGGCCCCACTAATCTTTGATTCTAATCTTTAAAAGCATTTTATCTTGTCAAGTATATCAAGTCTAATTTAGTCACCTAAATCACTGGTGGTGGGGTGAAATGTAAGACTAAAAGCTTAGCTGTTACAAAGACCACKATTTTTTCATGAATTCTTAATAAGACTGTTTTATTATGAAATGTTGACATTGATGTACCTTTTCTTTTTGTAATGCTTTTCAGTACTTTATCTATGTCAATAAAGCACTCTACTGAACAAACATCATGTCTTCTTTCCCAAACCTGACTGCAGCCCACAATCCTGAATTCGTTTTTCAGCTGAACAACAGCACCACCACTTGGTTTGAAATCAAATTGAGGGATGYAGCTAGAGAAACGTAACCACTCTCAAATTCATAGATGAAGATATGGATGCAAGGACTGATAGTCCATGAGATCAACATGATCATTTTAAACATGTTTCGAAGCTATATACTGTTTGTTTACAAAGACATTGTTTAAACCATGGACTCAAAACAACCTTATATTTTGTCTTATAGTGGGGTAAAACAGTTGTTCAATGCTGAGGCATTCATAAGATAGAATCAAGGGTAATATATAATATATTTAAATATCTATTTAACAGCAGAAAATATTGCAGATTAACCCTTATAAAATACCTTTGCTAGTTCACTATCTGGTAAGCCGCCAATTGTGGTAAGGAAGCACAACCAAAGGTATTTGCTCACATTCAGAAATAATCTCTTCTCTATGGCTTTCTGTGATTATTATCAGACATATGTAATCAATTGCGAGAACAGCCTTGTCAAGGCAGTGGTTGGTCTGGGATGTTTTATAAGTAGGTGGGAGGGACAGACAGACAGAAAACASAACTCTGACCTGCAGAGGTTATCCCAACCAGATCAAATCAAATCAAATTGTATTGGTCACATACACATGGTTAGCAGATGTTATTGCGAGTCTAGCGAAATGCTTATTCATGTGATCAATGACTATGCAAGTAGATGAATGATAACGATGCAGGAGACATGTAGTGCCAGACCTGTCCCACTCTTGTCTCTGTCCACGTCTTGTTTATGAACTGCCAGCGATTAAATCCAGATGCCTCACAATGAAACCATTTATTGAATCGTGAAACAGTCATTTATGTCATCCACATTCATGTGATCAATGACTATGCAAGTAGATTAAATAAATATGGTTCAGGCATAACGACAGGCCAAAGGAAACCCCTGAAAGCAAAGACTTGTGGGTATATGAGGTAATGAGTGTGACTACATGACGTTGTCATTTTGTCCAGGCTACTAAAAACATATAGTCTACTTCTATGTCTGTAAATGTTCTGGTTTTGACATGGACAATATTTTTCTTGACATGAACCTGTTTGATCTAATATGAGATGTGTGGTCAGTTTTGGGAATGGATCTAACGTCTGGAAGATATGCCTGGGTGGACATATTGCAACTAGGGAGTATACATGACTCTTTCCAATGTGTTCAATGTCCTTTCGTCTTTTAATCACATTTTTTGGTCCATTTGAGACTATGGTTTGTGAGGTGGAAAGAATACWCTGAACTAAGATCCTCTGTAATTGTTCAAAGCTGCAGCAATTGGATAGTGCACTGCTGCTCCTACCTGGCGTTGAAAACCTGGAATCTGGATGACTGTAGCATAGTCCTTCGAGGACAGCAACAGGCACTGCACTGTATGGTGCTTCAATAGAATGTCCTTGTTGCCATGACAAGAACAGAAAAGTAAATATGAGTGCAGGCTCAAAATAATATCAGTGCTAATGTCTGACCTCCTTGGTGAACGCACACACACACACACACACAGACACACACACACACACACACACACACACACACACACAGACACACCATCCTTGGAGACATCTTAGAACGAGTACAGTCCATTGATGGAACCAACTGGAGATGTTGAGCTGGGTCAGATGAATGCACACAACCACAGCGGGCATCAGACACAGTGGCTGGTGCCTGGAGGAGTGTGTGACTGACTATGTGAAGATGAATGAATGTCTCAGGCAAGCAGGGAACCTAATGGACCAGGGAGGGGTGCTGAGCTGACATTTGCAGTTTGCATTAGRAGGGTCTAACTTWGTCTTAGWGCCAAGCACATGCACAGAGAATGCTCTTGATGAGACCCAGAAGTGAAGTGCAAGCTTGAAAATGGTGTGCTGTCTGGTTGGAGGAAGACAGGGTCTGGGTGAATGAGAACAACGTGATAAACAGAATAGAAAGAAAAAATACAACACAAAAGTTGTGTTCACTATGTCAGTTTAAAGTGACTCAAATAAACAAAATGTTGCATATCTGATTCAAATCTGTTCTTTTTCCTGCAGTCTGAACAGCCAAAAAGCACACCGAATAGGATATTTCAAGCCACATTCCACCTTTGTAATCAGATATAAATCTGATGCCTGGCCATGCGACATGTGTCTGAATGGTCAAATCTGATGTATTTTCCCTCGTGGTTTTTAGACTTATTTGGCATATCTTGTTGCTTGCTAGCTACTCTGTTGACAGTTTGACAAGATCYTGTGGTAGCCAACTAGCTAGTTAATTGTTTACAAACCAATRAGTGAATGTGCTAGAATGCTAAACAGCTACCTAGTTAGCTACTTGACTGCTGTGGCTGGCCAAAAAGGACTAATTTTGACAAGTGGATCATCTTATCCTTTGAGACTTTAAATGTGTTCTTACACTACGATTTTSAACAACTGGGAAACGTCCATGYCAGGCAATGTTGTCACCTTAGCCTGCTACATAACTTCTGAGTGATAGGAAGCACAAACACCACCACCAATCAGCCTACACCACTGCACACACACCTGTCGTTACTATGACAACTAGCATAGCAATGGCATAAAATGACTGCTGTTTGAACACACATCCAATTTGGTCCGAAACGGATTTCAAAAACAAAACTGATTTGAGCATGAAGATCTGCAGTGTGAAGTAGGCTTAAGAGGTCCGAAGTACTTCACAAATCATTTTGTGATTTTGTTTGATATTGATTCAGACAGAGTAGCATTGCAGCTCATTAGTTTGACCTTCAGCCTGGGCTGTTCCACAGCCATAAGGCATGAATGTCCCTTAAATGATTCTACAGCATGAAATCTCACAGCTGGAGCAACAACCTAATGCACAGTGCTCAATTACCAGTTGAACACAGCTTGAGCCAATCTCCCACAATCTCTCACAAARGATTTTGTCATATATACATTTCAGGGAATCTCTTGAGAGGGGCTAAACATAATCATCCCAGATGCCTCAGCCCGATTGAGGTCAGAAACCACCCGGACGTTTGTATACGAGGCCTCCCCTGCTATTTAGCCTTTTCGTCTGGCAATGGCTAACTTCCTCTGGGTAAATATCCCCAACTTAAAACATTATTAGCCTTCTGAAAAAATATACAGTAGGATGTTGGATCAGACATAGCTTGACCGTTGGTGATACGTCTCAATGTTTGAAGGCTGTTAAGACCCTTCCCTGTGAAAAGATGGATATCTGGCAAAACAGCTCAGGACACTGAATTCCAGCTGTGAGTTATTGTCTCTCAGTGATGGCCTTATTACATAGTTGCCAATCTGGACCCTGACCAGAATACAGAGACCGACTAACAAACAGGCTGTCTTGTCTGTGTTACCTTGAGTGAATGTCACAGTGGAGCGATGACGCCGGGGAGCAGACATAATGAGCTCGCCAGTTAGTGCCACGAGGGCGTAATTGGAGTCAATGGGCTGATTGGTAATGCAGACATATTGAAAAGCGAGCCGCATCCCACTTGCCTCGTCCCTAATTGAGTATTCATGATATGACGACTGGAGCTCTTGTCTGAGCTTGGTCAACCATAGCCGCTGAAGAGAGTGATAACCTTGGGGAAGGACTTCTGGTTGGCAGGAGATAATGGGTGAGATGCGAGAGTAGYGCCTGATGACCTTGAACAACGGTGGCTTGCTTGTGTTCTCTGAGAGCAACAGGAGTATCACATCCATAGCTTTTGATCTGAAATMAGTWTGTTGTAAATCATAGGCTAAATTAKCCACATATTCATGAACCTTAGGTACAGAAGAGGAGGCTGGTGAGGGGAGGACTGCTCATAATAATGAATGGAATGGAGTGAATGGAATGGTATCAAACGCATTGGAAAACCAGGTGTTGGATGTGTTTAATATCGTTACATTCATTCCGTTGCAGACATTACTATGAGCCCGTCCTCCCCATTTAAAGTGTCATAGATGGGTGGGGAATTGAACTTATACCAATTTGTATGTCCATGATTTCAAAGCCAGTTTGTCAGTATAAGGCTAATCTGGCTGTTTAAGATCAACATCCAAAATATAACTTGTCATTTTTCATTGTTTTCTTTTCTAGATTATACAAGTGAACACATTCAAATGCAAACATTGAACAGGGATAGAGGAGAAATTTGAATATTTCTGCATATTCATCCATTGGTTGACAACAAAAAAATGGATTCTAGTGAATGGATGCTGCAAGGGTCCTCTTGGATGCCACAAGAGTAATCGGATGCTGTAAGAGTCACTGGTGTTCATGACATGGACAGTTGCCAGGGATTCAATTGTGTTCCCTTGTCTGTGATTTATTCAAATTTATTCAAATCACACATTCACTAGGTGCGAACTCACTCATTATCAGAGCAGTGGACACCTATGATCACCCCTGAATTAGACTCATCAGTGATGTTTGTAGAGGCAAAAATAATTAGCAGCCATATTTTCTCCTCCTATCTGTGTATTTGTCATGGTGATGGGATGTGGAGCCCAGTGCAACYCGGACAGTGTGTTTGTATAGATCAATTTTAATTAGGGGAGCACACAATGGAAACACATTTTATAGTGTGTGATTTCTCTCCATGGGCTGTAGAGGCTAGTGGTGGCACAGCGATGCACCACTGACAGACCAGAGAAGTCAGCCTAGATCAGCACTGTGGGAGAGGAGCAGGAGAGAGAAGACTAGCTTTCAAACAGTGATTGGAGCATAGAGAAACAGGGAACTTGGCCCACAACAAACATCTTTGTAGGACTTTCAGAGCTCTCTGATCAATTCTATGTGAAGGAGATCTTGAAAATCTGCCCTAATCTCAACTTCATGTCTCTGTATCGGTGAGACCGGTTGCCGTGGATATCCAGCAACGCCACACACAAATGAATAATACAGCGGAACGATGCTTGCTACCTAAGTTGCATCCTAAAAATCAACACCCACAGAAATATATTGGAGGTGTAAAGAGAGCAGTGCCAGCCCTGGCTAAATGCAGTAGGATTACTATTCCTTTAATTATATAATAAACTCCATTCAATTTAAGTGCTTCCTTGTTCTCATGGATTACTACTAGTCACTATTTGCTGACTATAATAAATTGTAATCCACGTAGCAATCCATGACAACAAGGAAACACTTAAATTGAATGGGGTTTACTGGTTCTAAAATAAKKWWWWWTTAGACACATTTTTTGGCAAACAGAAAAATAGATCTTTAACTGGTTGTAATCTGATCAAATATGACATCATGATTTTAAAAAATATGCCAGAAAATGACGTCATTGTGACGTCACATGCCACCTTTTGTTGGCTGGGATCACCCTGAAGATCTGCTCTGGGACACCTCCCTTTTCATCCAAGAGTGTAGGATGGATGTTAAGCTGYTGGTAGGCTGTTGCTTTGATACATACAGTTGTTCTAATCAAGCAAAGACCATGGCGAACAATACTGAATAGGGCTGTAATAGGGCTGTATCAACAGCGACAGCATTGCCTAGTGGTTAGAGTGTTGGACTAGTAACCGAAAGGTTGCAAGATCAAATACCCGAGCTGACAAGGTACAAATCTGTCGTTCTGCCCCTGAACAAGGCAGTTAACCCACTTGTGTGATAGGCTGTCATTGAAAATAAGAATTTGTTCTTAACTGACTTGCCTAGTTAAATAAAGGTAAAATAATAAATAAAAAAACAGCTTGTTGAGCTGTTGTCTCATACCACAGTGCCTCCTGGTGGTATGATTCATAAGAGATTGCRTCTATATTCTCATCATATGTTTTCAGTGGTTGTTCTTAAAAGTGTAAGGYATCTATGAATCTCATTTGAGAACAAAAATACAAAGGTTCCTCCTCGGTGGAAGCAAGTGTTGATTGAAATCCACACAGTATAAGACGAGTTGAGCACATTGAAGAAAACAGACACTGAAGTAACTTCAGCTACCCTTCCCGTAGCTCACTCCAACGCCAGGCATCACATTTTCATGGAATCGAATGGGCTGCTTTAGCATTAGCTAGCCTAGCATGAYGACGAAATAAGCAGTTTAATTCAAAACTAGCAGTATTTCAATCTTCTAAAATTGTCATTTTGGATAATGGGATAATTAGAGGAACAGCAACATCTTCCATCCCTGGACTGAGGTAGATTTTCTAGTTAAATCCTGCACTCGTCACCACGGTGCAAACATTATGGGAGGTGTGTTTTTTGACCTGAAAGGTTCAGATACAATTCCGGCTAACTTCAGCCCTGATTTTGCGATCTTTACTCCAATAAATTGGGTTCCTCAAACGAAGGAAATAAGATTTACAAAGAAGGGCCGAGTGACTGCGGGCCAAAGTAAATCAAATCAAATTGTATTTGTCACATTCTCCGAATACAACAGGTATAATAGACCATACAGTGAAGTGCTTACTTACTTTTTTAGTCGTGATGTTTGATCTCTGTTTCTCTATGAAGTCCAGTAGACAGAATCAATCTGCACACTGAGTTTGATTGTATCATAGTTATCACTGTTGATTCACCGCACACCTCTGCTAAACTGAGTGGAGGAAGGTGTGATGTCCTGAACGTTTCCAATTATAGAAATGTGATCTATAGAGCTGATATGATTTCCTATTCTACATATTATATACTGAACAAAAATATAAATGCAACAATTTCAAAGATTTTACTGAGTTACAGTTCATAGAAGGAAATCAGTCAATTTAAATAAATTCATTAGGTCCTAATCTATGGATTTCACATGACTGGGCAGAGGTGTAGCCATGGGTGGGCCTTGGAGGGCATAGGCCCACCCACTTGGGAGCCAGGTCCACCCAATGGGGAGCCAGGCCCAGACAATCAGAATGAGTTTTTCCCCACAAAAGGGCTTTATTACAGATAGATATACTCCTCAGCACCTCCTCTCCCTCTCATCAGGCGATCCCGCAGGTGAAAAGCCGGATGTGGAGGTCCTGGGCTGGCGTGGTTACACGTGATCTGCGGTTGTGAGGCCGGTTGGACATACTGCCAAATTCTCTAAAATTATGTTGGAGGCGGCTTATGGTGGAGAAATGAACATAACATTCTCTGCCAACAGCTCTGGTGGACATTCCTGCAGTCAGCATGCCAATTGCATGCTCTCTCAAAACTTGAGAGATCTGTGGTATTGTGTTGTGTGACAAAAAGTCACATTATAGAGATTGTCCCCAGCACAAGGTGCACATGTGTAATGATCATGCTGTTTAATCAGCTTCTTGGATATTGCTACACCTGTGAGGTGGATGGATTATCTTGACAAGGAGAAATGCTCACTAACTGGGATGTAAACAAATTTGTGCACAATATTTGAGAGAAATTAGCTTTTTGTGCATATGGAACATTTCTGGGATCTTTTATTTCAGATCAGGAACCATGGGGCCAAAACTTTACATGTTGCTTTATTTTTGTTCAGTTTAGTTTGAGTGCCATTTACTGTGTTACGTCTAGGCTATGGCCGCATTCTAACAGATCACTTTGCCTCCAAAGTGTGTGGCATTATGTGGATAAAAACTGTCTGACTTGCGCCTACATGACGACTGCATGAACTTTGCAAAAACCATGTGATCAAAAGCAGTTGGTCTTCAACTTCATCCTGCAGCCATTACCGCATTTGTGGTGGCTCAACCAATCATTAGGTTGTTTTGTTTGTCCTACACGTGACCAAAGACGTGACTGAAACAGGAACCAACTTAATGTACACAGTAGATATGTACAATTAAAATGTGATATTTGAGGGCCTCTGACCAATTTATAGTACAATGTACACACATAATTGGAAAAGTTTATTCCGACATTACAAAAAAATTACTTTTATTAACAATGGCAACACTACCATGTTGCACTGCCTTGCTTTTGGAAAACCACATCAGTGTCTGACTTTCGGCTGTCACAGAAGCGCCTCCATTCACCTCCCTTCTCAGCTCACTTTCGTCCCAGTCGGTGTAACAGCGCCACATGGTGCAAACCCGGCAGCTGCAGGTTAAGGACAGTCGTTTTACGCTCTCGGGCACGGCTTGGCACTGATGCATCAGCGTCTATGGAGCATTCGCCTGGGCTTCCAGGAGTGACAGCTTGCCATACCCCTGCTTTCTAGGAGCAGCCTCTATCCGGAGATACAACACCGCTTTTCCATACACGGGTTCCTGTTTGTTCTGGTGTATTTGAAGACGCCAAGAAACCGCTACTGCCAAGCTGTTAGCAGGTGAGGTAGTTTGCGTTCAATCTGTTGTCGTATTCATTCATTGACATGTTGCTGGCTAAATTATCATGCATTAATAGTGGATAACGGTGTTTACGTATAGCTGAGTCTACTGCAACCTGCTGAAATTATCTAGCCTAAATACTGCTT
Organism: Salvelinus sp. IW2-2015; assembly: GCF_002910315.2. Classification (NCBI taxonomy): domain Eukaryota; kingdom Metazoa; phylum Chordata; class Actinopteri; order Salmoniformes; family Salmonidae; genus Salvelinus; species Salvelinus sp. IW2-2015. The sequence continues at coordinate 22,243 of NW_019945476.1, read as the reverse complement.
GGAAATAGCCTAAACATGCATTTTGTTAGGTGTCACATTGAGCACATGTAGCGGCTGTTCTTGCGGTCCAGTTCTGCGTAATTGCATCGGAAATCGATTTTATTGTGCCGAATCTCCTGATCTTTAGGCTATTCAAAGAGTGACTCGATTATAGGCTAGAGATCTCGTAATTCCAATCTCATGATCCCCTGTTGCCTCATGTTGATGCCCTCTCATTTTGTTTTACAAATTGCATCTTCAGTCACGCATCACATCAGTCACTCACGATGCCACTATTGGCACAGGTGAGAAATACATTTCAAATACGTCATCTGATGAAAAACTCCTCGTGAACTGAAATATTTATATTATTGTATGCATTTTAACCAAATGTGACATGCAGCTAGGGTCATTTTAAAATGTATCGACTCTCATCCACAAAATGCACCCCAAATCCCTTTCCTGGACGGCTTCTTGAAATAAAGGCGAATCATTTGGGCTTGGACTATTTCCAGAGAAAAAAACGCAACATGCATGGGTGACGTTTTATTAGTTGGCATCGTGATGCTCGCTATCATAACGCCTCGAACGGATTAAATAATGCATGAACCGGTGTCAGCCGCTCCAGTGTTTGCATTGATTCGTTCTCTGCAGGGGGCGAGCCTGGATGAGTTAAGGGGTTTAGTTTGGAACAGATAATATTGGGGAAGAGAACGATAGACGCATTAATTCTCCTATCATAATTGGCAATGCGCATGTCTTAATCACTTCATGGTTATGGATTTCAAATAAATAAGCTCACGTGACGTTATTCCTCTCTCACATATATATCCCCATCACCAGAATTTTTGGATGGAATTATAAATGCTTCTTTATTTTAATCAATTACATGCGAATACAAAAGGCAGGCGGAATTATCACCAGGAGTTACACGTGAGATGCTCCTGGATCTGACCATAGACATTAAAACCAGCATCTGTCTCCTCTTTCCAGGACTTCAGTAGAAAACTCCATATGAACTAAACCCATTGCTGGCACATTATGTCTTTGGCAAAGAACAACCATTTACAACTGCGACCTGGCCAAGATAAAGCAAAGCAGTGCGCACAAACAGAGTTGCACATGGAGTTACACCATTCATATGAAACAACGTCCTTCTCATCTAGCTCAAGCAATGGCAGGAGATGGCATATAGTAGGGATGGGCATTTGAAATGATTTCACTAATCGAATATTATCATATTTTCGTTTATCCGGATAGTCGAAATGCATGTGTTGTAAAGAACCCCCCCCCCTGTTGTTTTATGAAAATGTGTGTAATTGTCTATCCTTGTAGGCTATGTAGCAATGTCATATAGATCATTTTCATTCATTTTAGACAAAGACTTTTCATTGTTTAATACAGATATATAAAAACAGTACCAGTCAAAAGTTTGGATTTTCCAGGGTTTTTCTTTATTTTTACTATTTTCTACATTGTAGAATAATAGTGAAGACATCAAAGCTATGAAATAACACATATGGAATCATGTCAAATTGTTAAACAAATCTAAATAATTTAAGATTCTTCAAAGTAGCCACCCTTTGCCTTGATGACGACTTTGTACCTGTCGCCATTTTCTTTCTCTGAAGTAAAGGTTGTCTACTTGAGTAGGATTCTTTCAGTCTAGCTGAGATCATTCCGTCCTACCGTCTACCTCGCTGCCTCCTGTCGCTGATGGCTGGCTATCTCACTGGCTACTGTAATTCCTCCTGACATGTTTCCTGTCTGAGAGGCGCTGGAGCGTTGACTTCCTCACCGATTGTTAGTACTCTTTCCACTGACCTGGGCTCAGGAATCCATCTGATGAAGGACACTTTATGAGGGGCTAACTCTCCCAGTCCGTTGTAGAAGGAGAATGGAAAGTTCATGAGATTTGTTGGCACTTGTCAATATGTCTTAGGTTTGCGCAGCTGATTGTGTCTGCTGGTCTAATAATCAGACTGGAGGAGCAATGAACCCTGAAGTACGCAATCCCCATCACCTTTCCACCCCTGCCCATCYGTCAATCTTTTAACTCCCTTCTCTCTCCCTAGTTCACTGCTGTGTTCCATTTTACTCCCGGTTGCTCCTCTCTTGTCTATAGAACGTTGAGATTGAGGCCAATCTCTCTCTCTCTCTCTTGGTCACATGATGTGTCCTGTCCTTGTGTGTACTGTTTCAGTGAGATCACTGTTTCAGTGAGATCAACGAGTGGTGAAGATATCTCAAGTGAATTAGATTGCACTCGCAGATGTGTTTTAATGGAGACGATAGAAAGCTGTGACATTCTCTCTTTTCAGCAACAATTAGTCTTGTTGTCATATAGGGGGAAACTCACTTGATTAATGGTGCCGTGAGTACCACCTGGAAGGAAGCCATCCAACGTTCACATGCATTAGCCTGGTCCTGTCTTTGTGATATAACTACTGTGTTCTACAGATTGCTGTGATTGTTCCTGTCTTTGTGATATAACTACTGTGTTCTACAGATTGCTGTGATTGTTCCTGTCTTTGTGATATAATTACTGTGTTCTACAGATTGCTGTGATTGTTCCTGTCTTTGTGATATAACTACTGTGTTCTACAGATTGCTGCAATTGTTCTTGCCTCTTTTTACTATGAATGTGTGCAACCATTGTGGTCCTAGGAAAGTGGACTCAAAAGAGAGCAAGCACCTGAACCATGCGAAGGGCAACAGAACCTGGGTTTGGGGGGCATTTTGAATTGAGAGTTGACATGACTTTGTGACATCTGCTGATGTAAAAAGGTCTTTATAAATTTGACTAATGATTTGGTACTTTTGACTTTTGATTTCAGCCTTATCTAGGATTAGATTATATTTTGACCAAAATGTCTTGACACAAACAAACAGCTCTCTCTGCTTTTGGCCAGATGAGAGTACTGTAGTGGGTAAAGAGAAGAGGGAGTGAAAACAAGCTACATTGAACAAAAATATAAACACAACATGTAAAGAGTTGGTCCCATGTTTCATGAGCTGAAATAAAAGATCCCAGAAATGTTCCATACTCACAAAAAGCGTATTTCTCAAAAATGTTCTCCACACATTTGTTTAAATTCCAGTTAGTGAGCATTTCTCCTTTGCCAAGATAATCCATCCACCTGACAGGTGTGGCATATCAAGACTCTGATTAAACAGCATGATCATTACACAGGTGCACCTTGTGCTGGGGGCAATAAAAGGCCACTAAAATGTGCATTTTTGTCACACAACACAATACCACAGATGTTTTGAGGGAGCGTGCAATTGACATGCTGACAGCAGGAATGTCTAACAGAGCTTTTGCCAGAGAATTTGATGTTAGTTTCTCTACCATAAGCCGCCTCCAACGTTGTTTTAGAGAATTTGGCAGTACGTTCAACCGGCCACACAACCGCAGACCATGTGTATGGCGTCGTGTGGGCAAGCGGTTTGCTGACATCAACGTTGTGAACAGAGTGCCCCATGGTGGCGGTGGAGTTATGGTATGGGCAGGCATAAGCTACGGACAAAGAACACAATTTCATTTTATCGATGGCAATTTGAATGTGCAAAAATACCGTGAAGGTATCTGTGACCAACAGATACATATTTGTACTCCCAGTCATGTGAAATCCATAGATTAGAGCCTAATTCATTTATTTCCATTGACTGATTTCCTCATATGAACTGTAACTCAGTAAAATATATATTTGTTCAGTGTGTATATAGGACAACATAGAGACTGCTGAAAAGACGCCTTTTCTTTTTGAAGAGGGGAATGAGGAGTCTGAAGCCGAGACCGAGTGCGCCACCGTGCAGAGGGAGTGAGCGAGCGGGAGCTGATTTGTCACTTCTGAGTGTTAAAAGGGAGGAGGGGGGGAYGTACCCTGACACTGATGGCTTGTGAAGTTTACTCTCGGATGCTAGTGAATTAGGTTGTCATGACGAATAATGCACTCCTTCTTACAGTTGGTTGTGACTGTGGCCAACACTGGGCTAAATGAAGAGGATTGGAGACCAGGGTAAAGGCACATTCTGCAAAAAAGGTCCATATCAATAATTTTTGTTATTGCCTTCAATGATTCAAACTCATTCTCAAAACAAGGTGTGGTGCCCTTCAATGATTCAAACTCATTCTCAAAACAAAGTGTCATGTCCTTCATGTCCTTGTTGATACATGAATTATAGCCCTATTTTCTGTCTCCAAGCACCCATCCCACATAGTCCCCATCCCACCTTAGTCCCCATCCCATATACTCCCCATCCCATAGAGCAGGGTTTCCCTAACTCGGTCCTGGGGCCCCACATGGGTGCACGTTTTGTTTTTTGCCCTAGCACTATACAGCCAGTGGGGGGCCCCATGACCGAGCTWGGGAAACCCTGTCATAGAGTCCCCATCCCATAGAGCAGCTGCCACGCATAAGGACGTGCTTTTTAATTAATTTAGGCCTACATAAATTTGCCTTGGGGAAGAACGGCTGGCCTACTGGYTGTGTGCAACCTTGGCCCAGATAATGGCACTGAATWGCACGGGCTTAAATGAAGAGGGAAGCTGTGAATYTAGCTGGAAACTACAGCTGTTTGTGTCTGGCTCGCTGGCTGGCGGCCCGTGAAGGTAGCTGGAAATTACAGCTGTTTGGGCCTGACTGGCAGGCTGGTGGCCTGTATAGAATGGCCTGAGGTGCCTTAATGGCCCCTTTGAGCAGGAAATAAAGAGCTGACTCATGCTAATGTGTTCATCTGAGGCACAGGTCTCATATACAAGTCCCATAAGTCCCTTCTCAGTATGATGAGGAATCTGCATTCGGATATGTTTGATGTATTATGTTTCATATATTATGTTTGATATGTTTGATATATTATATTTGATATGTTTGATATATTTGATATGTTTGATATTATATTTGATATGTTTGATATTATATTTCATATGTTTGATATATTATGTTTGATATATTTGATATGTTTGATATTATATTTGATATGTTTGATATATTATGTTATATTATGTTTGATATATTATGTTTGATATAAGTTTGACTATGTTGATATATATTATGTTATATTAATGTTTGATATTATTATGTTTGATATATTTTGATATGTTTGATATATTAATGTTTGATATTTGATATGTTTGATATATTATGTTTGATATTTTATATGTTTGATATATTATGCTTGATATATTAATATTTTGATATGTTTGATATATTTATGTATGATATATTTGATATATTATGTTATATTATGTTTGATATATTAATGTTTGATATATTTATGTATGAAATATAATGTAATGATATATTTGATATGTTTGATATATTAATGTATGATAATATTTTGATATATTATGTGATATTTATGTTTGTATATTATGTTTGATATATTATGTATGATATATTATGTATGATATATTTGATATGTTTGATATATTATGTATGATTATATTTTGATTGTTTGATATATTTTGTATGATAATTTGATATGTTTGATATATTATGTTTGATTATTTGATATGTTTGATATATTATGTTTGATATTTTATATGTTTGATATATTATGCTTGATATATTATATTTGATATGTTTGATAATATTGTGTTTGATATATTGTATTTGATTTGTTTGATATATTGTATTTGATTTGTTTGATATATTTGATATGTTTGATATATTATATTTGATATATTATGTTTGATTTGTTTGATATATTGTATTTGGCCAGCAGCATACCACCCTACATCCCACTGCTGGCTTGCCTTTGAAGCTAAGCAGGGTTAGTTCTGATCAGTTCCTGGATGGGAGACCAGATGCTGCTGAAAGTGGTGTTGGGGAACCAGTAGGAGGAACTCTTTCTTCTGGTCTAAAAACGTTATCGTAAGAGTAGGGTGTTAACCCCGTTGTCCTGGCTACATTCCCAATCTGGCCCTCATACCATCATGGCCTACCTCATAATCCCCAGCTTCCAATTGGCTCATTCATCTCCCCTGTAACTATACCCCAGCTCGTTGATGTAAATGAGAATGTGTTCTCAGTCAACGGACCTGGTAAAATAAAACTAAATATTGTTGCGTGATAGGCTTTCAGAATGCATGGGTTAGGATGGGAGTGAGGGATGCATGGGGTAGGATGGGAGTGAGGGATGCATGGGTTAGGATGGGAGTGAGGGATGCATGGGTTAGGATGGGAGTGAGGGAGTGGTGGAAGCGGGTACAGCCTTAATTTGTTGGGCCATGGACTACAAGGTGTCGAAAGCGTTCCACATGGATGCTGGCCCATGTTGACTCCAATGCTTCCCACAGTTGTGTCAGGTTGGCCTGATGTCCTATGGGTGGTGGACCATTCTTGATACACACAGGAAACTGTTGAGCTTGAAAACCCCAGCAGCGTTGCAGTTCTTGACACACTCAAACCAGTGCACCTGGTACCTACTACCATACCCCGTTCAAAGGCACTTAAATATTCTGTCTTGCCCATTCACCCTCTGAATGGCACATACACAATCCATGTCTCAAGGCTTAAAAATCCTTATTTAACCTGTCTCCTCCCCTTCATCTACACTGATTGAAGTGGATTTAACAAGTGACATCAATAAGGGAACATAACATTCACCTGGTCAGTCTGTCATGGAAAGGTGTTCCAAATGTTTTATCCACTCGGTGTATCCCACTGTCATGTTTAGTTTGTCTCGTTGGCAAAGTTGAAATTGACGTTGAATGGATGTGCTTTTAAAAGCAGAGAATGCAGGCCCCAAATTCCATCTTGGCCTCGTCTCCTTAGGAGCGACTCTGAGATAAGAAATGACAGCACTGTTAAATGACCTTGCATTACACATTTATGGAGGAAGGAGATGAAGTCAGACTTATGGCGGAGCCAGCAGCCACGCAAAATCTTAATTCCAATGAGTAGGATGATCCTATGAGTGGTGGGGTTTGATAAGGAGCCTGTAGGAAGAGCTTACAGAGTCCCTCACACAATTCCAGTCTCCTGGGACTACAATCATCTTCCTTTTTATTAGGATTGTATACCTGGAGCAAGATGCTATATACACACACACTGAGGGACGGTCATTCCACCACCCCCCTCACCCTCAAAGAAGTCTTTGAGGAATTGGGATGCACCCAATGAACATTTATCACAACCGCTAGCTCCCCTGGTACCTGTAAACTCCACATCAGCTCCTCTACCCTCCACCCCCAGACTGTAAACTCCACATCAGCTCCTCTACCCTCCACCCCCAGACTGTAAACTCCACATCAGCTCCTCTACCCTCCACNACTGTAAACTCCACATCAGCTCCTCTACCCTCCACACACCACCCCCAGACCCTGACAGCCCCACCCAGCTTCACCAATTTCCCTCGCTGTCCACTGGGAGTTTCGCCAATAGACAATCTCATTTCAATTAGAGGTAAATCTTTGTTTTGATCTTGAACTTGAGTCGGTGGTGTTGAAAGGCCTCCTCAACCCATTTCATTAACCCAGTGGCCTCCTCGTACTCTCTCTCGTCGGAGTGCTGAGACCCTGCCAAAACCTAATCTACTCCCAGACTGCATTTTGTGTGTGTGTGTGTGTGAGCAACTTGGTCTCATAGACTAGATGTAACATTGTAAAATGTAAATCCGGGACACTTAAATTAGTATAACATGTTACGTTTGTTATGGTTACATAAGACAGAAGGTTACTTAAGGCAAAAAAGAAAGTAGTGTGGTTGGTTGGGGTGGATGTGTTGGCATATAACACGAACGTCTAGCAACCCCAAGGTTGCGTGTTGAATCTCATCATGGACAACTTTTACATTTTAGCAACTTTGCAACTACTTGCTACTTTGCAACAGGTTAGCATGTTAGCTAACCCTTCCCCTAACCTTAACCCTTTAATCTAACTCCTAACCTTAACCCTAACCCCTAGTCTAGCTAATGTTAGCCACCTAGCTAACATTAGAAACAACACATTGGAATTTGTTTATCATACGTTTTGCACATTTGTACCATATTGTACAGAATAATACAACATGCTGGTTGGTGAGAAAGAGTATGTGTGTTATCCTTTGTTCACTGCACAATGCAACATGTCATTAAAAATTCAAGTCTTCCCCTGCACTGCAGACGTGATTTTCAGAGTTTGGGTGGATTGTGTTTTAGTTCTGCTTGTGTGTGTGCACGCGTGCTTTGTGTGTGTTTCTGCTTGTGTAAGTGGTCGTGGTGGTGTGTGTGTTTGTGTGTACATGTGTGTCTCTTGGGGTAATTGGCCTCAGCTCTGGCCAGGGAATGTTGCTGACACAAAGAGAAAAACAACCACTTTTCTTCTCTTGCAACAATCAGCATGGCATCACTTGTACCATCAAACTGTGGTGGGGGAGGGAAGGAGGTAGAGGGAAGGGGTGGAGAGGAGGGGGACGTGTGTGTGTGTGGGGTATTTGGTACATCCGGCGCCGACACGAGATGGCCGCCTCGCTTCGGGGGGGGTGGAGAGGGGTGGAGAGGAGGGGCCAATTCAGTACTCTATATCAAGATGCTCTGGAGGAGCCTTCAGAGCATTCAGACTCCTGTGTTAAGACTGTGTTGGTGCGTATTGAGTTAGGCTAGACGCTAGATATAAAGGGGGGGAGGAGGGAGGGGCCAATTCAGTACTCTATATCAAGATGCTCTGGAGGAGCCTTCAGAGCATTCAGACTCCTGTGTTAAGACTGTGTTGGTGCGTATTGAGTTAGGCTAGACGCTAGATATAAACGATGGAGAATCATAAATCAGTTTTTTCTATGTGTCAGAGAATACTATGGCGTCACAGAGCCCTATGACAGAACACTCAGTCTGAAACATCCTACTTTCATACAATAGGGTCAATAGCAATGGGGTCTTTTTAGTGGGGTAATTATTTTTACAAGAGGAAGATGACCTGCAGTGAAATGTAGACTGTCACCCAAGGGACAGAGAATGCTGGGAAAATGGCTCTATTTTTAGTGAAGCTATCTGAAATTAGCAAAGGCTCATCTGAGCGTCTGTAGAATCCTSTAGACCTATGTGTATACCTCTGGAAGCTCGATTGTACAATGAGGCCAWCCCAGGATCATATCAACAATCCTGATTGGAATTCTCATAGAGAGTCTACCTCTGTGGATATCTATTATGCTTGCATGGTGTAAGCATTTGAGGTGATGGCGTCCTTCGAGAGACCGACAGTAAGGCATGAATAAAGAACACCGGGTTCTATTCGAGTTGTTTTTATTTCCCCCTAGTTTCCGTGGTGTCACTGGTATTTGTTATCTTCCCTGGTGACCTCGGCGACCCCTCTTCATCATGAAGCGTAGCGTCTCCTCCAACTCTGATTCAATGGCAATTATTTCCACAAACGCAACTCTAATCACTAATCAAGGGAACGTCCAGGAGGGCAATTAGATGGCCCGTGTATCATTAGAACTGGAATTGACAGGCTGCAGTATGCAGTCACTTAGTAGAGGACCGGAGATTGTATGCTGGGTGATGAGATTTGAGTTGGTCATTATGTTTGAAATGGAAGACGGCACCGATCGTTACRTTCCCTCCGTGGATCAACTGATTTGGTGATTATTTCTCAACATCGTGCAAGGGTTTTGTATGGGGACATTGGAATGAGATGAAGTGTGTATGTATGTCCTGTCTTAATGTGTATGATAGGCCTACATTGGAGCACTCGGCTGGTTTCCCGGACTCAGATGAAGCATATTCCTCAGCTAAGAAGCACTTTTAATGTAGAATGTATCATTTTTACATTTTACATTTTAGTCGTTTAGCAGATGCTCTTATCRAGAGCGACTTTGAGTAGTGAGTGCACACCCTTTTCCAGGAGTATGATTAATCTGTGTCTGGGAAACCTGCCCGCTGTGTTGATTGTGTGTCTGGTGGCACCTGGGCTTACTGTCTAAYACAAGACTATTACCAGCCCCTGGCTGGTCTGTAGCAGAATAACATGTTGACCGCTGAATCAATGCTGAGAGAGGCAGTCAGCCATTAGGCTCCCCGATGTCTCCACCCAGTTTGACTGAATATGGAATTTCCACAGAGCGGATGGCAACCCCAGCCTTTTCCCTCTTAGAGGACGCTGGATTGATTTGTTTATGATAATGGCCCCGAACAAGGGATAATCAAGTCATTATGAGTTATTGGTCTCAACATCACTGATGGTCCCTGTAAACAACCACATTAGAAGCAGCCYTGACTGAAGACACCAAACATGGAGCGAGGACGCCTCTGCCAAGTGGGCGTATGCCAACCTGTTAAGAGCCTTAAAAATTCGGCCCACCAAGACATTTATTGGGCAATTGAACTAATAAACAACAGTATAGACCTCCATTGTCGCTCTCTCTAACTAGTTTCTCTCTCTCTCTCATCTTTCACCCACTCTTCTCTCTCTCTTTGTCCGTCTCTGTCTCAGACGACTCGTTGCTCATCTCATTCTGGAATTCCTCACCCTCGGGCCGCCGTGGTCTTCTCCGTGGTTTAGGAATACACACTTTCCTTTTTTTTCTTGTGAAAGTGGGTGGTTGAGAGATGCTTTCCATTACAGTATCCATCACACACACGCAGTTATTCTGATGGCGGGCAGATTTCTCGCCTCTCTCTCTAACACATGCAAGCCACCCTCAGGACTAAACACCAAACAACGTAGGAACAACAAGGGCCGGACGTTCCATGGTTTGTACACTTCTGTGTTCCCCCGGTGAAGGAAGCCACAATTATTTGTAATATATTATTGCCCTCTTGACTTCTGTAAGATTGGATATGATACATGTAGTTAGTGATGGAGTACAGGGTGTGTCTTCACCCGCTGTATGACAGTCCTATAAGTCAGACATGGCAATCATTCAGCCTGAATAGTGCTCCTTGAATATTTTTAGAAAGATTTGGGAAAAACTAAATACATAGAAAAGTTGTGAATTCTGAAATTAGATATCTGCTATTGAGTTTATTATTTAGTACCTTGATAGTAGAGGATATCTGCATTGAGTTATATTATTTAGTACCTGATAGTAGAGGATATCTGCTATGAGTTATATTATTTAGTACTGATAGTAGAGGATATCTGCTATTGAGTTATATTATTAGTAACTAGATAGTAGAGGATATCTGCTATTGAGTTATATTATTTATACCTGTTTGTAGAGGATATCTGCTATTGAGTTATATTATTTAGTACTGTTGTAGGATACTGCTATGAGATTATTATTTGACTGATAGTAGAGAGATATCTGCTATTGAGTTATATTATTAGACCTGTTTGTAGAGGTGTTTTTTGTCTCGTTGTTTTCCATCAGTCATTCCAGACATTTGCCTTCATATAAATCAAATCAAGTTTTATTTTATATAGCCCTTCGTACATCAGCTAATATCTCAGTGCTGTACAGAAACCCAGCCTAAAACCCCAAACAGCAAGCAATGCAGGTGTAGAAGCCCATGGCTAGGAAAAACTCCCTAGAAAGGCCAAAACCTAGGAAGAAACCTAGAGAGGAACCAGGCTATGAGGGTGGCCAGTCCTCTTCTGGCTGTGCCGGGGAGGATTATAACAGAACATGGCCAAAGATGTTCAAATGTTCATAAATGACCAGCATGGTCAAATAATAATCAGCCATTTATAATCATTAGCCATTTATAATCAATAAATGGCTAAATGACTAACACTCCCGTCATTAACCATGCCCAACAAAGCCACCACACATAGGACCACAACCCTCTGTCCTTCCAGCCTGTTGACATAGTCCACTCTAACACCATTTCCTCCTGTATCCATTCACCCCCTCCTTCCCTCCTCCTCTCTACCTCCCTACCTCTCTCCTTCCTCTACCTCCTTCTCCTTCTCTACCCTCGCCTTCCTCTACTCCTCTCCTTCCTCTACCCCTCTCCTTCCTCTACCTCCTCTCCTTCCTCTCTATCCTCCTCCTCTACCTCCTTCCTTCTCTACCTCCTGTCCTTCCTCTCCTTCCTCTACCTCCTCTCATACCTCCTCTACCTCCTCTCCTTCCTCTACTCCTTCTTCTCACCTCTCTACCTCCCTTCCTCTACTTCCTCTCCTTTCTCTACCCCTCTCTCCCTACCTCCTCTCCTTCCTCTACCTCCTCGCCTTCCTCTACTTCCTCTCCTTCCTCTACTCCTCTCCTTCCTCTACCTTCCTCTAATTCCTCTCCTTCCTCTACCCCCTCCCTCCTCTACCCCCTTCCTTCCTTACTCCTCCTTCCTTTCCAGGCTGCTGCAGAAAGGAATGAATGTAATTTGTATCCTCTCACCAGCAGAAGCTAGGCTTGTCCCAAATCACCCATTCCCTACACAGTGCACTACATAGTGCACCTAACACACGTCCCTGGTCAAAAGTAGTGCCTTATGTAGGAAATATGGTACATTATTGATGCAGCCGTACTGTATTCATGAGAAGATGTTGATTTATTCGGACACCCCAGGAGTTGGGATTATTGAGGAAAAGAGGGGGCGGGGCAGTAGGGGAGGAGTCAAACCGTCCCTGCCAGAAGACACTGTGTGTCGTCCTAGCCCATAATAGGCAGAACAGAGCATCCTGTGGATGTGGGCTTGACCTTTGACCCCGTAATCCGTTTTAGGCAGGTTTCTGGGTCTCCTCCCTCCTCTCTCTCTTCAACCTCAGTCACAGAGCGCTCAGCTGTTGACACCTGTTGTTTGATGCATCATTTATTGAAGGCTGCTCGTTTGTAGAGCGCACTACACACACAAACTGAAACACACTACACACACAAACTCAAACACACTACACACACAAACTCATACACACTACACACACAAACTCAAACACACTACACACACATACTCATACACACACTAGACACGTACATACTACACAATACACACCCATACCGGCTGACTGATACTTGGCATTATTTTGGAGCCATTGCCCTTCGGGAGTCTGTGTTCGCTCAAGCGCTGTTCATCATCTGCCAAACACAATGCTGTCTCCCATCACACCTCAACAGAGAGGTGGACCCCAATCTGTCAGKATCAGGTGTGTACTGCTGTSTCTGCTACACCCCCCTGAACAACAGGTCCTACATCTGTGGCCTGTTCTGTTCACCACGAGAGGAGCTGAACTACAAGCACCACCAGTAGATGGATCTGGCTTCTTCATGGAACATTTGACTCTGTGAATAACGGCCTTGTAATATGGTTTTGTCAACAGGCGTAGTCGGAGCCATGTCATGTCTGCCAGACAGACTTCATGGAGCAGGGAAACATACTCCCTGYGCTCCGGCACCAGGATTGTGCGATCCGTTTCGGCAGATAGTTTGTTATTTAAAGATGGCGGCTGTCATCTTTCTGCAAACCCCTGGGAAACGCTGCCAGAACCAAGAGAATGAAGTCATAAATCCTCAGACACATCTTTAATTAGCCAGGCTTGGAAACAGCTGACGTTGCCTTTGGTGTCCAATTTGTCCACTGATGAAAAGCAGCGATGGCTCCCAACCTTCCTCCCTCCTCGACTCGTCAGACTTTCCTTGTCACACCCGTCTCGATCTCTCTCTCTCACACTCTCTCTCGCACTCTCTCTGTTATCCACTCACTTTGTCATTCTCTTTCTCTCTCTCGCACTTTCTCTCTCGCACTCTCTCTCTCTCGCTCTCTCGCTCTCTCTTGCACTTTCTGTCTCTCTTGCACTTTCTGTCTCTCTCGCACTCTGTCTCTCTCGCACTCTCTGTCTCTCTCTCTCGCACTCTCGCACTCACGCTCTCTCTATCTATCTCTCACTTCTTCACATGCTCACTCTTTCATTCAATCTCTCACATATTTGCCACGGTACTCATCTGGCAGTGAGAGCCAGCCAAGCAATTGGTCCTGACCTCGAGTCGGTGGCCATATTTGCCCGGCCACAGTTTCTGTTGGCAGAGGGGCAGCCCCATCTGTGCAGGATGTTTATAATGGTGGCCACAAGGCATCCGTCAACCATCTCCATACAGTGTTTACAAGGCAGCTGTGTCAGTTGGACGTGTACGGGGGACGCTGGTCATCGCTGGGGAATAGCCGAAATCGGACTAATTTCCGTTCACTCACTCCCTCCCTCCGCTCTCATCCCTTTTCTCTGCACTGGAAAAAGCAGCTAGCCTCCTCCGTGTTGTCTGCCTAAGCCCTGAGCCTCTGGGATCAGTGGAAGCTTGCTGTAGACACCATCCAAGTCATCACTGTCACTGAGCCAGTGTCTCCTACAGGGTTGGATCAGTCACTGAGCCAGTGTCTCCTACAGGGTTGGATCAGTCACTGAGACAAAGTGACTCCTACAGGGTTGGATCAGTCACTGAGTCAGTGTGACTCCTACACAGTGGTGTAAAATACTTAAGTAAAAATACTTTAAAGTACTATTTAAGTAATTTTGGGGGTATCTGTACTTTACTATTTATATTTTTTTTACAACTTTTAGTTTTACTTCACTAAATAAATGTACTTTTTACTACAAACATTTTCCCTGACACCTAAAAGTACTCGTTACATTTTAAATGCTTAGCAGGACAGAAATTGTCTAATTCACACACTTATCAAGAGAAGATCCCTGGTCATCCCTACTGCTTCTGATCTGGTGGACTCACTAAACACACATGCTTCGTTTGTAAATTATGTCTGTTTGTGGAGTGTGACCCTGGCTATCCATAAATTACAAAACAAGAAAATGGTGCCTTCTGGTTTGCTTAATATAAGGAATTTGATACTTTTAATACTTGAGTATATTTTAGCAATTACATTTACTTTTGATACTTGAGTAGAGTTAAAACCAAATACTTTTAGAGTTTTACTCAAGTAGTATTTTACTGAATGACTTTCACTTGAGTCATTTTCTATTAAGGTGTCTTTACTGTTACTCAAGTATGACAATTAAGTACTTTTTCCACCGCTGCTCCTACAGGGTTGGACTCAGACACTGAGACAAGGTGACTCCTACAGGGTTGGACCCAGACACTGAGACAAGGTGACTCCTACAGGGTTGGACTCAGACACTGAGACAAGGTGACTCCTACAGGGTTGGATCAGACACTGAGACAAGTGACTCCTACAGGGTTGGACTCAGACACTGAGACAAGGTGACTCCTACAGGGTTGGATCAGACACTGAGACAAGGTGACTCCTACAGGGTTGGACTCAGACACTGAGACAAGGTGACTCCTACAGGGTTGGACTCAGACACTGAGACAAGGTGACTCTACAGGGTTGGACTCAGACACTGAGACAAGGTGACTCCTACAGGGTTGGACTCAGACACTGAGAACAGGTGACTCCTACAGGGTTGGACTCAGACACTGAGACAAGGTGACTCCTACAGGGTTGGACTCAGACACTGAGACAAGGTGACTCCTACAGGGTTGGACTCAGACACTGAGACAAGGTTGACTCCTACAGGTTTGGACTCAGACACTGAGACAAGTTGACTCCTACAGGGTTGGACTCAGACACTGAGACAAGGTGACTCCTACAGGGTTGGACTCAGACACTGAGACAAGGTGACTCCTACAGGGTTGGACTCAGACACTGAGACAAGGTGACTCCTACAGGGTTGGACTCAGACACTGAGACAAGGTGACTCCTACAGGGTTGGACTCAGACACTGAGACAAGGTGACTCCTACAGGGTTGGACTCAGACACTGAGACAAGGTGACTCCTACAGGGTTGGACTCAGACACTGAGACAAGGTGACTCCTACAGGGTTGGACTCAGACACTGAGACAAGGTGACTCCTACAGGGTTGGACTCAGACACTGAGACAAGGTGACTCCTACAGGGTTGGACTCAGACACTGAGACAAGGTGACTCCTACAGGGTTGGACCCAGACACTGAGACAAGGTGACTCCTACAGGGTTGGACCAGACACTGAGACAAGGTGACTCCTACAGGGTTGGACTCAGACACTGAGACAAGGTGACTCCTACAGGGTTGGACTCAGACACTGAGACAAGGTGACTCCTACAGGGTTGGACCAGACACTGAGACAAGGTGACTCCTACAGGGTTGGACCCAGACACTGAGACAAGGTGACTCCTACAGGTTGGACCAGACACTGAGACAAGGTGACTCCTACAGGGTTGGATCCAGGAGGCCTGGGAGGATTAGCTGAATATGTTTTGCAGTTTAAAAGCAGTGTTCCAGTGCATTGAGCTGACGATTCAACACGTGCTCTCCAAGTATGTGGAGCTCTATGAGATGTGCTCTACATTGAGCTGACGATTCAACACGTGCTCTCCAGTATGTGGAGCTCTATGAGATGTGCTCTACATTGAGTTCTTCATGTTTTTTGAAACATTGTCCGTATCAATATTTAGTGAAAATGATTCCTGCCGTTTATAGAGCGTTCGGTCGAGAAGAAAAAATGTATTCTGCTACAAAGACATATATTGCAGGGTTATTTCTCCACACCAGAGTATTGTTTAATGGCAATCAAATGACATTTTCAAATAGAAAACGGACTGTGAGCTTATTCCCTTTGGTTTTGACATTTTCCTATAATAATGGCCTCTTTGATGATCAGTCTTGCTGCGGGCCTATTTTGCAACTCATTAATACGAGACCGTTGACAAGGAAAAGGGACGTCAGCAAATCCAAGACCACACGGCACATAATTATCTTCTGTTTCCCCTGATATATCCTCTGCCCATCTCGTTGCATCGCTATGCTTTTCATTTAAGAACATCTGCAACCTATCGCTTTGAAATCACTCGTCGTGCAATATGGAATTGACAGGGTTTGCTTTCGAGCACTTTCAACCCCAACGGACACATAGGTGTGGAGATTCACCCCACTGGGCCAGATGTCATTTCAAAGTCTATCCGCATTGGTTCACCGACGTTTCATTGAAATGACGTGAAAACAACTTTTGATTCTACCAGTGTGTCCTCAGTGGAACTCGTGTTCTCTCATTAAATGGTAATGAAAGAAGAAGAAGAAGAAGAAGAATATGTGTTTAAGCTCGGTGCTTCAGTGCCCCGAAGTGAAGCCTTGTGAGAGGCTCTGGGTTTCCGTGAGACATGAGTGATGTAATCGTTAAGAGGGAGTCATCTGCACGCAGGATGACCTCATCTCGATCTCTTTAAGAGTGGAGTGAGAGTGGGCTGCTACTTTTGGTGGTGGCACAGATAGTGTGTGTGTGTGACACATTTTAGTTAACGGGCACAGGCCTCATTCTTTCTCCCTAGATGCAGAGCTAGCTAGCCTCAGTGGAGACATCCTCTCACATACTGTATAGGGAGAATCTCAATTGATGCAGGTAGCCTAGTGGTTAGATCGTTGGGCCAGTAGCAGAAAGGTTGCTAGGTCAAATCCCTGAGCTGACAAAGTAAAGTAAAAATCTTTCGTTCTGCCCCTGAACAAGGCAGTTAACCCACTGTTCCTATGCCGTCATTGTAAATAAGAATTTGTTCTTAACTGACTTGCCTAGTTAAACAAAGGTTAAATTAAAAATAAATAACTCAGGTCATCTCGCCTCCTTCTCAAAGCCAATTGGATGAGAAGGTCAGAGGTCCCTCCCCTCCGTCTTTTTCATCCAATGGCTTTTTGAGAAGGACATGAGGAATCAAGGAAATGCAATTGAGATTCTCCCCCTGATGTCAGTCATGATTCAGTCTTTGATTCCTATACTGATGTCAGTCTAGATTCAGTCTTTGATTTCTATACTGATGCGTGTAGCGCAGTGGCATCAAGCTGCAGTCTCCCAGAGACACCAGTGAAGCACTGAGGATGTCATCGAAGCCAGTGTGGCAAGGCTACAGCGGTGTACGTGGTGTGTTGGATGTGACAGGGGATTAGGGGGCTCACTCTGTAATGCTGCTGTGTGCCATGCACCTTGAGCGAGTGATAATACTCTGTAATTACATTAAACCGATTTTGGGGGACAAAGTGACTGATTTTAGATTAATTTCACACTGACGGTCTATGTTGTTATATGTCATGGAACAATCCTCTTTGGGTGAGAGATGAATCATGAACATTTCCGCTCAAACACGGTTAAGTTTGTCCTTCGTGGTTGTTTATCATCATGTAAGCCTGGAAATCAATTTAGTAATGGCGTTAATATCAGGATTCATAGACTGCGCAGCTCAAAGTGCACATTCATGGCTAGTTGATATCTCTGCGGCACAAACTGTGGCAACCGAAGTCAAATGTGTTGTAGAGCGGTGCTTGTTCAGAACCAAAGACGAAAGCATGAGAGGATGTCTATTACCTCCACACATTCCCTCAGTTTGAGTAGTCCACCCATCTGGATAGTGTTTTATTGCAGAGTTGACCTAATTAGCAGTTTTGTGCATATGTATCTCCTTTTAAAGAATCCATAGTGTGCAGAGTCTTGCTCTCACTCTGGTCGAGCTCCTAGCTGAATCCTGCTAGTCAGACCTATTCAGCACCAATGTGCTGTGCTGCAGCTTTGAAGGAAAGGCCAGCCATGTCAGCTGAATATCCTCCCCTGGCGTCCTGCTGTATGAAACCTGCACAAATTCCCTTCCTAACACGCCGGCCAATCCGGCGATGCGGAGCTAGGATCTTGAGTCTGTCATAGGCTGATTCAGACTTGTACTGTAATCTGTTTCCCCCAAGCATTTTAAAGAGATCTTTTCTTTCACGGTTTCCAAGGACGTTGGAAGTCCTTTGTGGGCTTTTGACTACATATATATTAGTGATGCTGAGGCTCCACAATGGGGCTTTAAATGGATTCCCAGGCAAGCCTYTCTGCTGAGATTGGAGGCTTCMTATGGCCAGTAATACACCACTGACATGAGATCCAGTGATAAAGCAAAGCAATTTGTTCAACCCTCCACAGAGGACAACACAAGCGGTRGAAATGTGTGGATTTTTATTACAGTGGTGTCTGAGGAYAACCAGCCCTATCTATTATCCAGCTGCTCATTTGACCCGTCGATGCGAAGTGATGTCATCACCACGCGTCATCAATGCCAATTTCCTGTTTTCGTYKAGGTTGTRTAACTYCTTCTGTAAATCCCTATAGCTTTGCACWTGCTGTTACAATGTAAACCTCCCCTGTACTAATAGATGCTGGAGCAAGACAAACAAAAGCCTCTCATTTACTACRCCTTCCGTTTGGATCGCTGTGGTAGATAGCGTCGCACGATCGATACGGCGCACGCCACCAGGCTCTCGTCTTTCCACACACACAGACAGACTGCATGTCTACGGCTGACTGGAGCGAGTAGACATACAGACACATGAGCCCTGTGTGATCTCCTCCTGGTATCACTATCGGACAGCCTGGAGGACCCAGCCCAGCGACGGATGGCTTTGCCAGACCCACTGAGATAGTGGATGATGGAGAAGGCTGGCATGTTCAGTAGCCAGAGAAATGAGAGGCCAGGGCCTTTAAGTGTGACATCTGGCTCAAGGCCGGAGCTCAGGAGGAGGGCTTGTGCCACCGAGAGAGACTCATTCATCATCACAGGGACTGTAGAGTAGCAGACGGAGCTGGAAGACGAGACGTGTCTCCAGACTGCCAGTCAATGCAGTCTTCTATTTGTAGAGYTGACATATACATTGTGCCCCAGGGCCTCCAGCACCATGCACTGGGGAGTTGTCCTCAGAATGACACAGATTTGCTTCTGCTCAGCACGAGGACAATTGACTGGAGAATTTGGTCASATATTGTACCTTTTCTCAGTCGATATAGGCCTAAGTAAGGGTGGGTTAACTAAATGTTTAGGAGTGTTTATTTTCTTCATCCGAGGCTGGAGTTTTGTCTGCGCCTAATTCGGTCAGTTTAATTTCTTCTGAGGAAGAAAAAGAGGGGATACTTCAGTGTAGTTTAGAGTTCAGAACTTGTTTTTGAGGGGCAGGCCACAGAGCAGGCTGGTTGCGGGGATTTAAGAAACCAATTTTTCCTGCAAGTCATTAAAACAAGCCAGTCAACCATAGACACTGGATCTAAGCTGGGATGCAGTGAAATGACAGGCCGCAGTCAATGTCCCAATTTCCTCTCAGAAAACCCATGCGCCGGGCTTGTCCTTCATTTGTGATGCTTGGGATCAAAACAGGCTATGCTTGTTAGAGATGGCAGCCAAGACTTATGGCTAACTCCCTTGGCTTACTCCCTGAACCCCCCCCCCCCCCCATAGATTAATGTGTGACGACCACAGACCTCGATTTAGATGAACTGATATGGAGGTAATAAAAAACAGCTTTGATATGTTTTGCCATTTTTATTACTTCCATCGAGCCAATCACATAGGCAGCATCTTGCAGAAATAAATGTCAAGGCAGAAAACATTTCGAGACCTTTTTAACTTCACCTACTCAGGTTCACGGCGGAGGCAGCGGCCTGACAGGACTGCTGAAAGGTCATGCCAGAAAGGACAGGCGCGGGGAATGAAAAAATTTGGGCCAGTAATTACTTAGAGTGCGGGGAGAGTTGAAAGTGATCACGGTTGGAGGAACTCCACCGCTGCCCCTGTCAGGTTTTAACAATGCTTCTGCGGCGGTAAGTGCAGGATACATTTCCTACAAATCTCACACTCCTTCCCAAACATGGTGCTGTGGTTGGGAAGGGGGGGTGGGGTGGGGTGGGGTCACCATGGTTACAGGCAGGCTGGTCGTCTCTCTCTCTGGCAGGCTCTTCTACCACACCGCGGCTATAGCTCCAGCTCATCGAGCATTGCTGGTGATTTACGCGGTGACACGCCGGCTCTGACGATGGCCGCATTACTGCCAAGCGCGAGACTAATGACAGTGAGGGTGGGGGGGTAGTCAGGTGACTTCCAGAAGAGAGTGGTGTGAAAGGAGATGGTAAGGGAAGTGAGCAAGGGACGGGGGATGGTGGTTGGGTTTGTCTCAGCAAGCCTCCCAAACCAAGCCACGCCATGCGAACACACTGACTGGACTTTCCCTGATTAAATGGGAAACCGTAGGAGGGAGTGCACTGCATGAAGCCCAAATGTGTTGCCGGAACAGCCTGCCCTCTGGGTTATGTACGGTCTCAGATGGTGGCCCTCCCTCTCCTTGTCATGTTGTGTGTGTGTCAAACGCATGACTCTGCGAGGTACCTGGTAAGAGATTGTGTGCAGTCTTCAGTGTGGAGTTTCACAGAATACTTGGCCTTGAATTAGCGATGGCTCCTCTCTTCTGGAGGATCCAATATGCCTCAATATGACAGACTGCCAGATTGTCCACTTAGATTGTGAAGAACAGACGCTCCCACATACGACGATACCGGCTAACCGCGCTACCTGTGGGGAGTCTAGAAAGCTCACAGCTGCCCTTACTAGCCTGCCCAACCATAAACTCCCAACGACACTAGCAGTTGGCCCATACATTTTCCATAGTTTGGAACGCCACTCATTTGATACCCCGAAAAGTCTAAGGATGCACTTTTGATCAGGCTGTTAGACGTGAAAGAGCGGCACTCGATGCACCGGACTTGCCACTCTCGGCACACACACAAACAAAATGGACTCCAGCCATAGAATAAACAAGTATTAATGGACACTCATTTAACTATCCCATGTTTTCACATATTGCCATTTGGCAGGCCCTTATTACCCAATGTGCCTTACAGTAGTTGCGCTGCATACATTTTTGTATATGAAGGCCTCCAGTGAGATGGAAATCCACAATCCTGGACATTGAGCCACACGTAAATCTTTAAGGTAAACTGCCAAAATAAAGGAAACACCAATATAAATGTGTTTTAACATGGGTTCCGGCCACCACAAGTCACCAGAAACAGCTTCAACTGTCCTTGCATAGATTCTACATGTGTCTGGAATCTATTGGAGGGATACACACCATTCTCCACAAGAGGTAGCAGGGAGCGATGATGGAGGTAGGGGTGAGAGCAGAGAGGATGAGGGAGGTGGAGGGTGAGAGCAGGAGAGGGAGGGAGGTGGAAGCCCGGTTGGAGGCCCAAACACGGGTTGGACTTGGGACTATACACTTAAGAGTGAAGCAGGGAGAATAGTGGAGTGGAGCCGATTTGCTGGTATGTCTGAAGTCTCCGAGCAGATGTACGATGGGAGAAGTGGTAACAGGACGCTCACGCTCGACCGATATCGCGGCATGCGTCTGTCGTGCAGCGCCTGCGCGTAGCGCTACGCGCCTTCCCCTCCCTCTCCCGTGTGACGCATGCTCCCAGGAGCGAGCCTCGCACCTGGCGCTGCCCACCCTCTCTATGCTCTCACCCTCCACCTGCTCGCATCACACCCCTTCTCCTCACTTCCTCTCCTTGTGCTCTCACCCCTCGCACCCTCTCCTCCCGCGTTCTTTTTCGGGCGAACTAGGTGGAGCTCTTTTGT
>NW_019945475.1:96585-99498 GCF_002910315.2 Salvelinus sp. IW2-2015 | reverse complement strand
GAACATGGCCTTTTCTATTACAGCATATTGGATGACTGTCATTCATATTCCATTCACCCAGCTCAATGTAACATCGATAAGTTTAGGCTATACATGACTCAAACTTTCCCTGTGACCACAACCTAGCCAATGAATAAAAGTTTACAACGTAGATCATTTTGAGTAATCAAGATACTCTTGCCTGCATCTAGCTGATCTAGGGAGTAATCATTAGTCCAACAGTCACAAATGTGAATTTCTATTGGACAAATTCAGTTATTTTTATCCACTTTTCGTTTGCTTCCGTTTAAGAAATGTTTTTCAACAGAATCGGCGTAATGAATACACCCGATCACAGAGAAACAGTTCACTTTCATAGCGCCCACAGAAAAACAGCATGATCCCATTCCTGTTATATATATATATATATATATATATATAATTCCTTCTCGCAACTATCTCCTCCTCTCATCTTTTCCCTTAGCTTATGGACTTCAGTGCACAACACATCAGCTGTCTGTGACCAGGTGAAAACACGGCCTACATCCTTGTCATGTCACAGTCAACATAGCGACTAGAACTAACGAGTTAGTAAACCTGCTAGCTACAATCATGGCGTACAGTATACAGTCAGAGAGCAGTTTAGCAGTTACACTGGAGGATGTACCCAGAGGAGGATGTGAACTAGCTGTCCTCTGGCTACACCATGGCGCTACCCTACAGAGTGCTGCTGAGGCTACTGTAGACCTTTATTGCAGAACTGTGTTTTAAAAGTCAATTATTTGGTGACATGTGAATATATTTAGTATAGTTTAATCTAAAAATGGATAACTTTAATGTTTCACTATTTTTATTGAAATTCACTGAGGGCGGTCCTCCCCTGAGGAGCTTCCACTGGTAGGTACARAAAATGTAAGGCCCCTACACAGAAAAATGTAGCAATGCAATAGTGTTCCACTTTAACGCTTCAAAAAGGTGAACTCCACCCCTTTTCAACCACATTTTCATTATCTCTGGCACAATACCAGTGTCAACGTGTGAAAACTGAGCATTTCTACATTTTGTAGAAGAAACACGTGTTTGACTACAGTTCTCTTCTAAAAAAAATGGGACTATTTATGACACACTACATGACCTTGCGCGAGGTGCTGAACTCTGACCTTGGAGGGGCTTCTTGAGGTCGACGTCAGAGTAGATGGCGAGCTCACTAAGTTGTTCCTGTGTAGCATGAAAATGTTATGCAGGTTGGCCCTGTTCACCGCCATCTTGGAAAAGGTCACAGACTGATTATAAAAATATATGTGCTAGAAAAAAAATTCAAGTACAATAAAAATACAATTACAGACATGGGGTCTTCATTACGCCGATTCTGTTGCAAAACATTTGTTTTTTCATAGTTAGGCTACTAATTACACATTATTAAGTGGGTGGTTCGAGCCCTGAATGCTGATTCGCTGAAAGCCACAATAGCAATAAGGCACCTCGGGGTTTGTGCTATATGGCCAATATACCACGGCTAAGGGCTGTATCCAGGCTAATCTGCCCACTAGTTTCTGAACCTCCTTCAAGCGACGGGGTCCTCCTTATGGCCACCATAGTAACGGCTTTGTAGCGCCCTAGCTTTTGTGTTTCTTATCTCTAGCACATCCTGAATGGTGTAATGGTTCTGGAAGCTAGTAATTAAGCTGGCGAAGCCACAGAGACCAAAGTCCTTATCTGCTGTTTTTGTGCCCAGCTAGCGTTCTTCGATAAACAAACCCACACTAGCCATTTCAGCGTTTCTCCCTCCCCTCAGTCTTCTTTTATTGTCATATTGCCTCGCAGGTTGTCAAACAAAAGATGCACACATCATGCTATAAACACCAGCGGTGGTAGACTAAGCTGCACCTGTCCTTGGTTTGAAATCTCAAAGTGTATCCATGTTCATAAATAGACTATTGATGTACACAAACACAATCACACACATACATACACAGATATGGATTTTTTTTTGCAGATTTTAAAGCTTATTCCCTGCTGTTCTACACATTTTGTCATGAGGTACAGAGAACATGTTGCAGTATTAAAGCAAATTGTCTTGCAATTCTATACATTTTGCAATGTCTAATGTGTATTCGTGATATTTCAGTGACTCAAACATTACAACAAAATCTTTGGGATAAAACCTACAGTAACTAAAAAATGTTAGCTGACATGGGCTAGTTGATCTGGGCATTTCTGACAAGTTATATATATCTCTCTAAGGTTTGCAATGACTGACATACTGTAACAAGAATATTCTACTATTAACATTTCAAGAGTAAGTTGGAAGCCAGACTGAGTTCCTAATTGTTTTTTTTTTTTTTAAGTCTTTATGCTCAAAGGGATATTCAATGTCTGCTTTTTATTTTTTACCCATCTACCAATAGGTGCCTTTCTCTGCAAGGAATTGGAAAACCTCCTTGGTCTTTGGATGAATCTGTGTATGAAATTCTCTCTGACTGAGGGCCTTACAGATAATTGTACAGTGCCATTGGAAAGTTCCAGACCCCTTGACTTTTTCCACATTTTGTTACGTTACAGCCTTATTCTAAAATATATATATTTTAAATCCTCAGCAATCTACACACAATACCCTATAGTGACAAAGTGAACAGGTATTTTATAAAAAATAAACAGAAATGCCTTATTTACGTAAGTATTCAGACCCTTTGCTATGAGACTCGAAATTGAGCTCAGGTGCATCCTGTTTCCATTGATCATCTCTTGAGATGTGTCAACAACTTGATTGGAGTCCACCTGTGATAAATTCAATTGATTAATGATTTGGAAAGGCACACCTGTCTATATAAGGTTCCACAGTTGACTGTGCATGTCAGAGCAAAAACCAAGCCATGAGGTCAAAGGAATTGTCTGTAGAGCTCCGACACAGGAATGTGTCAAGGGAAGGGTTCT
>NW_019945475.1:89886-93563 GCF_002910315.2 Salvelinus sp. IW2-2015 | reverse complement strand
CAACACTATATAAAGTTAGTTTCTCCCGATGACATGATCAAAAAGTTAATATTTGCGGTGATGTGAGGAGCAATAAAATATCCTCTATTGGAAAATCGCTTTTTTACTTTTAAATCCTACCCTGTGATGTCACAGAGAAGCATTGTTTAGGACCTTTCCTCTTATCTTTAAGCACAGGTCATAGTAACAACTGTTTTCACATGTAGAAACTAGTTTGGTGATGGAGATGTTGAAAATGGCAGAATTGCCCTTTAACTAATCTGGCACCCATCAAAACCCAGGTTAACCCCAACTCATTGACCTGGATTAGGGCAATGTTTTCTAACAAGCAAAATGCATGGTTCCATTAAATCACATCTATGGGGTTAAATCCCCAGGCAAAGGGCATTGATCTGGGAATTTGCCTGACTTCACCCAATTTTCTACATCATCCAGATAACAATAATCTAAACATTTTAAACCAATAGGTGTGACCACTCGCTCCTCTCTGTAAATGAGTGCATTTCTTATTTCCCATAGTACATGGGTGAAGGAGTTCACACTAAGACAACATGCCCTACCCCAATGGTTTTAACTGTCAGACGGGTGACACTGACCTATATGGACCGAGGTCCACAAAGCAAATTTAAAACGGAATACCCCATCAATGTCTTCTGCAATGAAAACATTCAATGGGGACCTGTCTTTAAACCGGCCATTTTAATGTCACACTGGAGCACAGTTTAACAACCCATTATACCCATAGAAAGTAGTATTTCAAATTTGACTTAATTATATATCAGTCCTGTACTTGTAATGTGACAGCCTACCAGCCAGACCGTATAAAGAGCGAAAACGGATTACTTTGTGGCGACTTGTAACAAGTCTTCAATGACAGAACACGTGACAAAGGTTAAAGGGAACGCAACATTGTAGCCACTCAAAATATGTCCTATCAAAATTCAAGAGCTCTGAAAATTGAAAGTGTTGCAACATAATATTTAAATGTAGCGTTTTTAATCCAACAACTGTTAGACCTAATATTATGGTGTTTTTCAGTCAGAACACGGCTCCCACTTGAAATGTATCGAATGCAACCATGCCACGCGGACATAATTGTAAGTTACCAAACCAGCTGTGAAATATGTATCCTTAGCTATACCGTACCATTTACCCTAACTAACGGCCACGTTTTGGTCATCGGTGAAGGAATGAGCTACCGTGTCTTGCATGGCGGTAAGTTCGGCTAATAACTTACTAAAATATATCCTGTAGTCAGAGGAGTTCGGGCGTCCTCGCTCTTCGGTTTGAATATGCATCGTTTTTATCAGATATGAGGTAATTGCTTGTGTGACAAGCTCGCCTTTAAAGGCAGTATGCGAACCAAGAATGCCGATGTGTACAATAACGAAGAGCGCAGAAGCAAACGCATTATAGTGGCTTCTTTTCATTTAGTTCCTGCTTCCCGTTGAGTATTTCCCCACGTCGATGCTGCGTTACTCCTGAATGTGTTCCTACCTTATCGTTTACCGCCCCCTATTTCAGCCAAGGTCATTCCTCAAGGGAAGGAGAACATGGAAGACGCAGGAGACCTTTGCCAAAAGAAAATGGCTGACATCCATCAAGATGGGAAGGGTACCAAAACATTTATGCAGCATTGAAGGTCCCCAAGAACACAGTGGCCTCCATCATTCTTAAATGGAAAAAGTTTGGAACCACCCAGACTCTTCCTATGTAACGGATGTGAAATGGCTAGCTAGTTAGCTGTGGTGCGCGCTAATAGCGTTTCAATCGGTTACGTCACTCGCTTTGAGACCTTGAAGTAGTGGTTCCCCTTGCTCTGCAAGGGCCGTGGCTTTTGTGGAGCGATGGGTAACGACACTTCGTGGGTGACTGTTGTTGATGTGTGCAGAGGGTCCCTGGTTCGCGCCCGGGTATGGGCGAGGGGACGGACGTAAAGTTAAACTGTTACACCTAGAGCTAGCCTCCTGGCCAAACTGAGCAATCAGGGGAGAAGGGCCATGGTCAGGGAGGTGACCAAGAAGCTGATGGTCACCCTGACAGAGCTCTAGAGGTCCTCTGTGGAGATGGGTGAAGCTTCCAGAAGGACAACCATCTCTGCAGAACTTTACTAATCAGGGCTTTATGGTAGTGGCCAGATGGAAACCACTCCTCAGTAAAAGGCACTTGATAGCCCACTTGGAGTTTGCCAAAAGTTACCTAAAGACTCTCAGACCATGAGAAACAAGATTCTCTGGTAAAATGAAACCAAGATTGAATTCTTTGGCCTGAATGCCAAGCAACACTTCTAGAGGAAAACTGGCACCATCCCAACGGTGAAGCATGGTGGTGGCAGCATCATGTTGTGGGTATGTTTTTCAGGGGCAGGGACTGGGAGACTAGTCAGGATAGAGGCAAAGATGAACAGAGCAAATTACAGAGAGATCCTTGATGAAAACCTGCTACAGAGTGCTCAGGACCTCAGACTGAGGCAAAGATTCACTGTCCAACAGGACAACGACTCTAAGCACACAGCCAAGACAACGCAGGAGGGGCTTCGGGACAAGTCTCTGAAAGTCCTTGAGTGTCCCAGCCAGAGCCCGGACTTGAACCCGATCAAACATTTCTGTAGAGACCTGAAAATAGCTGTGCAGCAACGCTCCCCGTCCAACCTGACAGAGCTTTAGAGGATCTGCAGAGAAGAATGGGAGAAACTCCCCAAATACAGGTGTGCCAAGCCTGTAGCGTCATACCCAAGTAGACTCAAGGCTGTAATCTCTGCCAAAGGTGCTTCAACAAAGTACAGAGTAAAGGATCTGAATACTTATGTAAATGTGATATTTCAGTTTTTTATTTGTAATAAATTAGCAAACAGAAATCCTGTTTTTGCTTTGTCATAATGGGGTATTGTGTGCAGATTGATGAGGGGAAAAAACAATTTAATCCATTTTAGATTAAAGCTGTAGTGTCACTACAGACCCTGGTTTGAAATCCAGGCTGTTCATCTTGACCTAAGGCAGTGGTGGGGTGAGTCCCAATAGGGCGGCACAATTGGCCCATTGCTGTTTAGGGTTGGCCGGGGATAGCTGTTCATTGTAAATAAGAGATTTGTTGTTCTTAAAGCTCGATGCGTAGTTAAAGGTTCATATGGTGGTCTTTTTTTAAAGTATACTCGTTTGATAGATTCTAATTTGTTGTGGTAACATTAGCTAGGTGGCGAGGACCTAACCGTAGCTAGCTCTAGGGGTGTTAGGAGTATAAGTTTAAGGGTAGTAAAAGGGGTTTTAGGGGGAGGGTTAGTTACATAGCTAAGTAGTCTGCAAAGAGTGCTAATTACTAACATTTAAAGTTGTCCGGTGATAAGATTCGAAATCATGCAACTTTGGGTTGCTAGACGTTTCGTTGAGTTATTACGGCAGCAGGTATTTATTGTGGGCCTGTTAAAAATACATCAATCATGAGTCTTATTGGAACAACATATCTCACTTTGTTAAGAGTCACATTTGGTTGAATGTGCGCAATCCGGCGTCCTATTTTTATTTTCCAAGGTCTTGTGTTCCAATTCGGACACTCTTTACCGCATCTATGTCTAAGTGACTCTCCAGCAGGTTATCTGAAGGCTACATACGAGTCAAGTCCATCAATTCATCTATGTTTGTCGTGATTAAAGTACAGCGCCTTAGAAAGTATTCAACGCC
>NW_019945475.1:84133-89601 GCF_002910315.2 Salvelinus sp. IW2-2015 | reverse complement strand
TGTTTGTCGTGATTAAAGACAGCGGCTTCAGAAAGTATTCACACGCTGATTTTTTCTACATTTTGTCGTGATATATAGCCTGAAATTTAAAATGGATTCATGTCGATTTTTTTTATCACTGGGGGGCCTAACACACAGTACCATAATGTCAAAGTGGAATTGTGTTTGTAGAAAGTGGTTACCAAATGAAATTACAATTAAAACTGAAATGTCTTGAGTCAATAAGTATTCAACCCCTTTGTTATGGCAAGCCTTAAATATTGTTCAGGGAGTAAAAAAGGTACATAAGTTGCATGGACTGTATGCAATAATAGTGCGGATTTCTGAAGATGACTAGCTCATGCTCTGCACTTCAAAACATACAGTGCCTTCTGGAAAGTATTCAGATCCCTTGACTTTTTTCACATTTTGTTACGTCTCTAGCACTGAGATGCAGTGTCTTAGACCACTGTGCCACTCGGGAGCCCATATGTTTTGCAAATTCGTAACATATTGTACGTTTTGCAAATTTGTAACATATTGTGMAAATTACAATTAAGCAATAAGGCACAAGGAGGTGTGGTATACGGCCAATATACCACAGCTAAGGGCTGTTCTTAGGCACGACGCGAACCTCTGAGGTGCCTTATTGCTATTATAAACTGGTTACCAATGTAATTASAGCAGTAAAAATACATGTTTKKYMWWMSMRWKGTATACGATCTGATATACCACGGCTATCAGCCAATCAGCATTCAGTGCTCAAACCACCCAGTTTATAATTCGTAACATACCATACGAAACGTAACATATGATACTAAAGGAGTATCTCGGATTTACATACAGAATAATACAAAATACTCTGAGACCATGTTGAACATTTAGAAGTAGTCCCTTTTCAGGTTTAGAAGAAGTGACTGCTAAATGCTAACTCCTGCTCGTATAAGCTGCTAGCATAGCTAGCATAGAGAAATCGGTGGTGGTACTCAAAGTCATTTTTAACTGTAATGCAGTTCATTGGTGACGATGACATGAACATGTATTGGGGTTGACATCCATACAAGTATTATACTCAGATTTTTACCTCAATATAGTGTGAAATACACATGTAAACAATAGCCTAAATGTAGGCAAATTTTCCTGGGGGTAAATGAGGAGATGTGGGATCTTTCCCCCACACGTTTCCATGGTATTTCCATTGTTCTGGTCGAGTTCCATTGACCTCTTTACCGCATCTATTGTGTGTTTTATCTTGAGTTTGTTTGTCACTTCTTGACAATCCCATTCTCTCATGTGTGAAGTCATTGTAGCCAGTCTATCTTTGAGCAGCATAGCAGCCCCATGCCAAGCCGGAACCTCAGTCCACACCCATGGTTACCTAACTTCCACAAGCTCCCCCAGGGCATATGAACTTCAGCAGACTGAACAGGCTTGGCACACAAGAGGAAGTATTATTCTGGAATAAAAGAAAATCAGGATGACGTCATTCAWCCTGATGTGTAATGTTTACTATGTGTACTTGAATACTCTGAGTCGATGTCACAGTGCATTTTGTAACTTTATTGTATGTCACTGTGTTGACCTTGATAAAAAAAATAAGTCAGGTGATTAAATATCATGCATGTGCCTTTGCTTTTTCACTTTTGTAAAAGCTGCATATATTCGTTTTGGGGGGACGACACAAGTATGAGAGGAAAATGTAATTCAGAGGTACAGTCTCTACGCTGTTACTAAATTGTCAAGAAGATRGAGTTGGAGTTGAGTATCATTGGAGTGGACGAGATGTTTTACAGGGAGCAACACAGTCTAATGGAGGACTAACAGGTGTCYWACAACACACTACACAGTGAGCTGGAAACACAATATGAGCCTTTATCGCCCTGTGCTTCAGTGGGGAGGGAAATGATGCCTCCATTCATTGTCCTCTCCAGCACGCAAAGTTAGTTCGGTATATTTTAGCATGGGTTCTAACGATGGGGAAGATTGGACGGTATTGTTTAATTGTGTAAACTAATGCCCTAATTGACATTAACAGAGAGATGGGGGTGACCATTGTTCCTTCTTGAGGAAACCTCACGAAACTAGTGGCACAAGAACTCTACTACAATAGCTTAACAACCTCTTATTTTCTGTAAGGCAGCCAGTGACTACTTGGCTGGTTGCGATTTATTAGGATGACTCATGTACTGGAGGCAGCTCTGGCAGGGTAATCATTAGCTGGCACAGCCACAAAGTGCCGTAAAATCGTATTTTAAACCTACCCCTAACCACACTGCTAACGTTATGATTAACCCTAACCTTAAAATAAGTTTTTAAAAATGTCAAGATTTTTACAATATATAGTCAATTTTGCAGCCCTGCCTCCAGGACAAGATTCATCCCAATAAAAGTCAACCTGCGCCTGAAGGTCTACATTCAAGTGCTGACACAGCCTGATGTAATGCAGTAGAGGCAGGGACAGGTGAGGTGAGTTATTTGCTGATGAGACACACATGACTGTCTGGGTAAAGTGAGAGAGGCTAAAAGGAACGCTGACCTGCAAAATGACAAACGAAAGAAAAAAAACTGCCTTAACATGACCTTACCTGACCTAACCTAATTTGAACCAATTCTGAAATGAAATATTGGTTTGCAGTCAGAGTGTATCTGTGTAGCCTTTTTCGGGAAAAGCTATGTCAGCCATTATGACGACCAGTAATGATACTTTAGTTCAATTTTGAACCCAGATTGTGTTAAAATAAAAAACAATCTTATGATAAATGTATAAGAATTGACTTTAGAGAACGTCAAGGCCGACCATGTCGTGGCAGGCACCTAGACATTGTTTAGGCTGTGTAGCACAGTAGTAACACTGGTGTTGACACGTGTCCATATATCTGGATGTTCACACTTCCCGTTTAAAGTCCCAGAGACCACACACTGGTTAATAATATAACACGCTTCAGTCAGTGATAGAAACCCTGTTGTAGTTCACTTCATAATAGGTTCACTTATCTGGTTTAATACTGGGCCTGTAGCTACAGTATAGCCACTCCTCCGTGCTGTAGGCTACTGTGGCTCGGTTGGAGCACGGTTTGCAATTGTGACCTCATCCCTGCGGGAATAGCTTGGTCTCCCTCAGTCACATAACAACACAACAGGTGCTCGGCAGAAGCATCCATAGCTACAGTGCCCTTCGTCTATCTGGCTTTCGCCCTCAAGTCACACGTGTTCCTCTGGACTATGACGCTACGGTTGATTTGCTGAACGTCTATAAATGCTTCCTGTTGATTACTGATAGTCTATTGATAGTTTGTTGAGTATCCATCTACAGATGGAATATCCAAGTAAAAGTGTCACCTTTACTTTTCACAAAGCACTTAGAGCAGACACTTACTATCGTTCAAGCCAACAGGAAGCTATGAGATGTTAAAACCTGACCTATAGCTAACCTAGTTGCCATAAGTTACACCTCAGGGGATCCATTACCTTTAAGTTGGCACTGTACTCCGTTTGTGTCGACTGCACTCCTCCGCACCAGGTCCCAAGGTTGATGTCACCTTTAATGTCGGCGGCGGGGTCATCGTTGGCCACCACGATGGTGTCCGTTCTCCTCCTCTCCAAGTGCATGTAGCGGAGGAAGTTAGGCCTGGTTCTCCTCTTGATCACTTTTCTCTTTTTCCTTCCTCTTCTCACTGCCGTTGTTGGCTCCTTGTTGGGATCCATGTCGACCAAGAAGCCCTCTTCTTCTCCCCCCGTGCTCTCTGTCTAGCAGGAGAAAGAGAGAGGGCGAGAGGGACGGAGGAAGAGAGAGCCTGAGAAGTGCAACAGAGTGTACTGTAGTGCACTACTGCCAACGCCACAACAGGTACTGTGGCCCCTCCCTCTCCCAGGCACCTGCCCTGCCGTATCTGTCACAGGAGAGCTCTGTGGCCCCTCCCTCTCCGGATTACTGCCTGCATACCTGTCAGAGGAGAGCTCTGTGGCCCCTCCCTTCTCCCAGCTCCTGCCTTGCGTACCTGTCACAGGAGAGCTCTGTGGCCCCTCCCTCCCAGGCTCCTGCTGCCCATACGTGCACAGGAGAGCTCTGTTGTCATGCCCCCTCCACTGCTGTGCAATGCAACGTCCCCGGGAACACCTGCCATCTCTAGAGAGAGATAGAGGGATAAGAAGGGAGAGTGAAGAGAGAGCGTAGACCACTTACACTAACAAATGTGATATTTGTGGATTTACTAAAAGACAAGGGTCTCAAGGATAACATGCAAAGCAAAAGAATGCATGGAAAACTCTAAGGTATTACATTTGGTTACAGTATGCGTCAAGACAATGAGCCAGCGTTTGTAAAAGTGTATTGTGAAAATGGTTATTGTTTTTTTTCCATTTGAAGAACCTGGGTCTTTAACTAAAGGTGTTTACTATCAGAATACACAAAACAAAACACTTCAAATATATAACCAACTAGATAACCTTTATTTCTGAGAGCTCAAGGAATCCCACATCCATGTTCACTGAGATCATTTATTCCCACCACTGTAAAATTAGATGCTGAGATTCAACAGGTGGGTTGCTGTGGGAAAAAAGCTCTGTTCAAATGTCAATTAAGTGAATTCATTGCAGCAGATGCTGCACTTAGGCGATAAATATTGAAGGATAATAACAGAATGCACAGAATCCACATGTTCACAAACATACAGCAATATTCTTCTCATAGAGAAATGTTTGACGCTAACGCTAAAGTGGGTCCAGGAAGGCTACAAGCTATAACTAGGCGCCCAGAGGTTTCCCTGGGCGATTTCACTTGGTCAGGGAAAAAACCCTGGTCCTAATCATACTGCTATATTAACAAGATGAACAAGGTGGTTGGGAAAAAGCTTACTTGTTACCTTTATAGGTCAAATCTCTTCTAAACTACAGCAAAGTAAATAGGGAATTAAAACGAGAGCACAAAGCACAGGTCAAAGTGCACAGTGAGGAGGGAGGAGGGTTTTGTTAAAGCGTGTATACTCATCTGGGTACAGCATTTGACCTTGTGTTGACCATTCCTAAATCGGCTGGGCTAGCGAATAGGTTAGCTTATGTAGTTAAGACAAGCTACAGCAAACATGAAAGCGATCAACAGTCATGAAGCACTGACTGACTTGAGAGGAAGAGAGAGGGGCCATAATGGCGTAGCTTAAAACATCATGCACTCGTATACAGTCTGTCCACTAAATGAATGGGCCAATTTTAAAAACACATTTTATTGAACCTACAAACGATTTGATCACAGTAACACAATAATACACACGGTTCTCACTCTGCTGGATAAAAACTGCCATACATTAGTTTCAAGTTTCAATGTCAATGCACCAAGTACAGTGAGTTGCATTCTTGCAAACTCAAAAGCAACAACGCAACAATGCAATTATCCTTTTCATACTTTCAGCCAGATCTGCGTTCAAACAGGTATATTGGCCATACAACAATAAGCTACACATATGGTCTAGACAGCGTAGTGCACTTCCAATGGT
>NW_019945475.1:54808-84108 GCF_002910315.2 Salvelinus sp. IW2-2015 | reverse complement strand
TGTGTTGGTGTGTGTGGGTGTGTGTGGTGTGTGTGTGTGTGTGTGTGTGTGTGGTGTGTGTGTGTGTGTGTGTGTGTTGTGTGTGGTGTGTGTGTGTGTGTGTGTGTGTGTGTGTGTGTGTGTGTGTGTGTGTGTGTGTGTGTGTGTGTGTGTGTGAAGAGAGTGAAGAGGAGTGAAGCGTGTGTTCAGGGAAGGAGATGTTTCCTTTCGCGTCTGCTGCCTAATCGACCTCAACACACCACTTCCCCCTCTCCGGGAGAGAGATAGAGAGGGAGGGAGAGAGAGAGATAGATTAGAGGGAGGGAGAGAGAGCGATAGAGAGGAAGGAGAGAGATAGAGGGAGGAGAGAGAGAAGAGAGGAGGGAAGAGATAGAGAGGGAGGAGGGAGAGAGAGAGAGAGTGAGAGAGAGAGAGAGAGAGAGAGAGAGAGAGAAGAGAGAGAGAGAGAGAGAGAGAAGAGAGAAGAGAGAGAGAGAGAGAGAGAGAGAGAGAGAGAGAGCGAGAGAAGAGAGAGAGAGAGAGAGAGAGAGAGAGAAAGCGACAGAGAAAGAGACAGAGTGGAAGGAGGAAGAGAGAGCGTGTCAGGTTACTGAACTAATTATCTCGCTGATGTAATGCCACGGGTGTGCAGGCATTCCATCTGCTCCAGCTGGGGGATGCACCTGACACACAAACACGCCATCCCGCTACACAAACCAACCCACCCCCAGCACACATCAAGACAGTCAACAAAAATCTGACGCACAAACACCCACACACCACACCACACTCATACATGCATATGCGTACACATTACACACCCAGCACCCTCACAACACACCCCTCCACCTCTTCCCCACTTCTCAGTCTCACACTCCTACCAGTGCATTCATGTCAACACACCCCTGGCATTCACTTGTATACATGCGGTATTAAAACGTAACATTCAAAAGCTTTGACATTGGAGAGCTATTTGACCATTTTTCACAGAGAGGTGGAATGAGGATATGATGGTGTCATGTCCTTGGAAGGGCAGGAGAAAAGACAAATGCCATGTCAAGCCCTCTAAAGCTGCAAAAAGCTAAATGGACACCTTCACCCCTCCTGGCTATCAGGTTCCAATGGCCCCTCCTAAAAAATATAATACTTTAATTCTCCCTAAAAGAATGGTGGTCAATACTATATTTGGGGAGGCAGGTAGCCTAGTGGTTAGAGTGTGGGCCAGTAACCGAAAGGCTGCTAGATTGAATCCCCAAGCTGACAGGGTAAAAATCTGTTTTTCTGCCCCTGAACAAGGCAGTTAACCCACTGTTCCTAGACCGTCATTGTAAATAAGAATTTGTTCTTAATTGACTTGCCTAATTAAATAAAGGTTAATTTAAATAAATAAAATTTAAAAAAATTGTTGTAGCAATAAAAGACTTGACATCACATCATGTTAATTAATTAAAATAAAGTGTTCAAATTTAAATAAATGTGAATAAAACGTGTGTCGCATTACAACATAACGTATGAAATACAGTATAATGGCTATTCAAGAGACCTGCTGCAAGTGAAAAGAAAGTGCAGATTCAGTGGCAGGGCTGCTACTACCTTCTAGACCTAGCTCCCTGTCTGGGTGAGACCTGAGACCTTCAGCCTAGCTCCCTGCCTGGGTAAAACCTGAGACCTTCTAGCCTAGCTCCCTTGCCTGGGTAAGACTGAGACCTTCTAGCCTAGCTCCCTGCCTGGGTAAGACCTGAGAACTTCTAGCCTAGCTCCCTGTCTGGGTAAGACTGAGACCTTCTAGCCTGGCTCCCTGCCTGGGTAAGACCTGAGACCTTCTAGCCAGCTCCCTGCCTGGGTAAGACCTGAACCTTCTAGCCTAGCTCCCTGCCTGGGTAAGACCTGAGGACCTTCTAGCCTAGCTCCCTGCTGGGTAAGACCTGAGACCTTCTAGCCTAGCTCCCTGCCTGGGTAAGACCTGAGACTTCTAGCCTAGCTCCCTATCTGGGTAAGACCTGAGTTATTGAAATAAAAACAGGTCCACAAAAGAGGAACCAGCATGTTGTTAAATTAAGCACTTCTATCAACACTATAGTCATATCATGGGTCAGTGTTTATAGAGCCATAATGTAATGGTCTATGTCGTCCCATGCCACCATTATCTACTGTATTATGCTGGTGTGGTTGCAGGCGCAGGAGTTCCCATGAAAGAGACACGCCAGCCTTTTCACCAGGCTTGGCCATTGAAAACGATCTAACGTACGGAAGCCCTTGGAACACAAGGACCCCTGACGGATCACGTATCGCCACAAGGAAAAAATAACACGTTAAGACCCCGGTCACCCCCCTGCAGAATACAATAGGATTGAGAATGTCATTGAAGAAAGGACTGAGTTCAAGTACATTAGGGAATAGAGGTGGAGCTCATAGGAAGGGCAAAAGGCCAATGCTAACGTGAAAGCAGTTATTAAACCACTGGCTTTGGGTTTAGCTGCGGTTGTATGATAGATCTCACCGAGTTGTGCTTGGCTCCAGTCATCTCTCCTAATGGCCCACAGGTGAGAGCTGGGCCTGAGAACAGTAGCTAGGTTGATAGGGGCTCTTTGTACCCCGTAGTACAGACACACTATCTGATGCAATAAACAAGACACAAAAGGACCTTGTTGAGGCCAATTCACACCACACACACACACACATACACACACAACATGCACGTACGCACGCACGCACGCACACACAACACAACACACATGCACAAACACACAACACACACATACACACACAAAGACACACACACACACACGTGTCATGCATACCAATTGACCAGTTTGTCTTGAATATTTAGATACTTAGTAGTGGATGACTTCACAGCTTCCAATAACTCACTATAAACTGAGGAGGTGAATTACCGTATGACACTAGCCAGTGTGCAATATCATATCAGGTAGTAACGCTTTGTGACTGACCATAACTTCTGGTTGCTCTATGGACCTTGAGGCCAGGCTTGATCAACCTGTTTCACAGCAGACAGAATGATAGAGGAGAACTCAGTGTTCAGGACAACTCGCACACTTCCCCATGTGACGCCACCATTATGTCAATATTTGCAATGTACCTGTACACTTATACTCAAGGCAGCTTGTTTAGTTGATGGAGAAACCCTTTAAAGTGGGCGGTGGCGGTGACGATCAGTTTACTGAAAACAATCAGCTGTTTGAAAACTGAGTTGTGACGCTGCCTTGGGCACAAGTCAAGAAAACAGAAAGTGGTGATAGGCAACGAGTGCCTGTGTTTCAGTAAACAGTGATGTGCTGACAGGACAAGGAGTGTCCTACATCACACTCTGTTCACTACTTTTGACCAGATCCCTATGGGCGCTGGTCAAAAGTAGTCCACTATGGAGTGAATAGGATGTCTCGGTGTTTCAGGTCAACAGTATGTCTATAAGGTTAAGTGTTCCTATTCACCACGTCATTATAATACAAAAGAGTTTAAATGGCTCTTTTGCTTGTAGATGGGAGAGTACGGTATGTTTAATTGTGTAAACTAATGCCCCTAATTGACATTAACAGGAGTGTGGTGACCATTGTTCCCTTCTTGAGGAAACCTACAGAACTAGTGGCACAAGAATCTCTACATAGTTAACCTCATTTTCTGTAAGGAGACCAGTGACTACTTGCTCTGTCATTTATTAGGATGACTCATGTACTGGGAGCAGCTCTGCAGTAATCATTAGCTGGCACAGCCACAAAGTCGTAAAATCGTATTTTAACCCCTAACCGTTATGTTAACCCTAACCTTAAAATAAGTTTTTTAAAAATGTCAAGATTTTTACAATATATAGTCAATTTTGCAGCCCTGCCTCCAGGACAGATTCATCCCAATAAAAGTCAACCTGCGCCTGAAGGTCTACATTCCAAGTGACGTGACAACACCTGATGTAATGCAGTAGAGCGAAGGACAGGTGAGGTGAGTTTTTGCTGATGAGACACACTGACTGTCTGGGTAAAGTGAGAGAGGCTAAAAGGACACTGCTGACCTGCAAAATGACAAACGAAAGAAAAAAAACTGACCTTAACATTGACCTTAACCCTGACCTTAACCTAATTTGAAACCTTCTGAAATGAAATATTGGTTTCAGGTCAGGAGTGTATTGTGTAGCCTTTTTCGGGGAAAAGCTATGTCACTCTATGACGACCAGTAATGATACTTTAGTTCAATTTTGAACCAGATTGTGTTAAAATAAAAAACAATCTTATAGATAATGTATAAGAATTGACTTTAGAGAACGTCAAGCGCCGACCATGTCGTGGCAGGCACCTAGACATTGTTTAGGCTGTGGTAGCACAGTAGTAACACTGGTGTTGACACGTGTCCATATATTCTGGATGTTCACACTTCCGTTTAAAGTCCCAGAGACCACACACTGGTTAATAATTAAACGCCTCTCTCTCTCTCTCTCTCTCTCTCTCCTCACCCGCCATGCAAAGGACTGCCAGCTAGGGACTGATTAGGGGGAGCAGGGCGATAAAAAAAGAGAGAAAAAAGAAAGGATGAATAAAGAGGAGAGGAACCTGACAGGCATGCTAATGGGGGCTGGTCGGAGTTCAGTCTAAACAATTAGATCAGCGTGAAACACTGGCAGAGGGTTGGGAGGGTTGAAGTCAGGAGAGATGGATGTTTTCTCATGCATTACATACCGTGCCCATGGATGTAAATACAACTTCATGCATAGGGCTCTTGTACATGTATGCTCTCTCTTTACTTTGCCAGTGAATGCAGGAATAGATCGTTTGATACGGCCCCTTTTTAAACAGATCTCACATTTTAATTGATGTGTAGATATATGATGTGTAGTTAACACGTTTATTGTGTCAATGATCATGTCATGTCTCACCATGTTATTGTGTTATGTCATATTTTGTACATTATCTGTTCAGACAGAGACTATCCAATGGGCACACATTGGTTCAATCAATGTTGTTTCCACGTCATTTCAATTAAATGACGTTGAAGCAACATAGACTAGACATTCATTTGACTTCTGTGCCCATTGGGTATATTCTGCATAGAAGAAAACCTTGCCATCCAACACACATCCTAAACTTATCCCTGTGCCTGTCTTAAGAGAAAATGGCRCCCTTGTCCCCCCTGTCGTCGATCCTGGCCTCCCCGGCCCTCGACCCCGCGGAGGTCCGCCTGAGGAAGATGAGCCGCAGGTCRAAGGTCATCCAGGAGCTGGTGCAGACGGAGAGGGACTTCCTCACCGACCTGGAGCTCTGCATCAGAGAGGTGGTCAAGCCCCTCAGAGACAGACAGGTAACGAGGAAGTAGACAGAGTACTCAGTGGGTGATATCATCTGCTTACAGAGATACAGAGGGGTGGTTACCTTGTGTTACCTTGCTTGGTAGTGAATGTTGTATTGTTCGTTATTCAGGCAGAGTTGGTTTATGAAGTGATTTTCAAAAGACGATGCATGGTGTTTGAACTGCACACAGCCCACTTCTGACACCAGTGTAGCGAATATCAGGCGTGTGCTCTTCCCAAGATAGCCACTGCCCCAATAGGGATATCTACACTTGGGGGAGATCATGCCAGGCTAACATAGGCTATAGGGTTGTTACAGAACATTGAAGAATATGTATGACTGGCTATGTGTCTAAAAGGTCTCTCTCTGTGTGTGGCTCCAGGTGGTGGACGTGGATCGTCTGTTTACTAACATGGAGACAGTGTGTGAGGTGTCGGGTGCGCTGCTCCACCGGCTGCAGGAGGCCACAGCTGAGCCAGACCCTGAGGCACTAGTCATAGGTAGGTGACCTCTGACCTCTGTTTAACCTCAGTCACCTGAGTCGTGTTCATCAGGGAAACTTAGTGAATGAAATGGATTGAAACAGGGAGGGGACTACCTGGACTTACCTGGTCCAGTAAGAAAGGCAAATTCTCGTTTTCAAAACAAACAAAAAAAACGTTTTCCATTGAGTGACCTAATGAACATGACCCTTGTTTTGACCATACTGCCATTATAATATGCCACATTTCTAAATAAGCCACTCAGGTTGACGGATTTAATACTGGTTAATTCAAATGTATCACGTTTTGTTTTCCCACCGTAGGGGAAGTGTTCATTCAGGCCAAAGCAGCGCTGGAGGACGTCTATAAAATCTACTGCTATCACCACGACGACGCTAACTCTTTACTCAAGTCCTATGAGAAAGAGGAAGGAATAAAGCAACATTTCATCASCTGTGTGTTATCACTGAAGTGAGTCACTGCTTGATACTTCCCCCTCATTCATCRACTAAGCATTTCCTCCCAAAGAGGCATTTATACTGTTGGCCATAACTACTTTTATTAAACCAATGACTTTGTGTCTCGTTGCAGGCAGATATACGACCAAGAGTAAGTACACCAGATTTGTATCATCGTTCTTGTAAGAATATTTTTGAATAATTTACACTATAATATCAAAAGGTATCTCATATCTATATTGATTTTCAGTGGTTTAAATTAGTATTAAGTATAACAATGTTATTAAATGTATAATAAAATTGACAGACTAATTATGTGTAACTAACTGTATCATCCTGTGTTATTGTCAGTGTAATCGTAATAATAATATATGCCATTTAGTAGACGCTTTTATCCAAAGCCACTTAGTCATGGGATGCATACATTTAATGTATGGGTGGCCCCGGGAATCGAACTCACAATCCTGACGTTGCAAGTGCCATGCTCTAACATGTTAACTCTTCTAGCATGTGTTATTAACTGTATAATAATGTGTAACCCAAACAAATCTGCTGGGATCTTTTTCAATTTTCCGCAGCAATTTCTGTWAAAAATCGGCAGAATTTTGCAGAMAGCTTTTTTTTGCCTCTAGTGTAGTCCCATTATTATTAACATCAAGCTGTGTGGTGGTCTTCAGGGGTAAACCCAACCTGCTGGACATGGGTTCTCTGCTCATCAAGCCGGTCCAGCGGGTCATGAAGTACCCTCTGCTGCTCGGGGAGCTGTGGCAGGCCACGCCCAGCGACCACCCTGACAACAGGCCCCTCCAGGAGGCCCTGACCGCCGCCAAGATCATCAACGTCAACATCAACGAGTTCAAGAGGAGGAAGGACATCGGTACAGCTCTAAATATGCTATAGTCTGAGATGRRGAAATGTGTGATGTAGATATCACCTACACACGCTCTAAATACACTGTCTGAGACATGTGTAGAACTGACATAAACCATTGTTACATTGAACATTTTATAGAACACAGAACATTGTAGTTAAGATTGGAAGCAATTCAAGTATTATACTGTATGGCAGTTATTACCATGCTTTACATCCCATTACTAAATGTCAGGACCCCTTTAGTGCTTCAACCATAGAGAKCCGATGAAGTTATTTTTAACRTTAGTATTCTAATTCCTAATTGTACAGTGTGGCTCCAACTTGGTCTTGTCCTTTACATCTGATTCTCTGTCATGCTGTAGTGATGAAGTACAAGAGGACCGAGGAGGATGGGGGGACACTCATGGGTAAACTGAATAAGTTCAGCATCCACTCTATCAGGAAGAAGTCTGACAGGCTCACAGGATWCCTCAAGATCCTCACAGGTGTGGAGCCACAGGTAAATAWCTACCTGMTACACCTCTCCCACTCTACACTAAGTTCTATAATATGAATGTGAGTAAATACACTTCATGTGTTAATGACATAACCACAACTTGGGGACATTTGTGTAAAACCTATTTTTGTCTTGAGGTTATCAATAGAACAAACTGCCTTCATTAAAAAGTAAATACTAGTCTAAGGAGCTGGAAAGGTCAATATTATCTGAACCACTGAGTAAACTCCTTCCTTCCCTCTCTCTCTCTCTCTGTCTCTCTCTCTCCCTCCCTCTTCTCTAGGTGAGAGATGAGGTGTTCGACAAGGAGGAGAAGCTGTTCAGGAGTCTGGAGAAAGCAGTGAGACAACTAGTCAAGAACGTCCACTGTTACCTGATACACATACAGGTAATCATGTACCAGCCATTGATTGATTGATGGATGGATGGTTTGATGGTTGATTGATGGATGGATGGATGGATGGATGGATGGATGGATGGATGGATTGATGGATGGATTGATTGATGGATTGATTGATGGATGGATGGATGGATGGATGGATTGATGGATGGATGGATTGAAAATGTCCTAATATTCAGAACAAATAAGGTGGTGTAGACAATCTCAATGTTCCAGTGAATAATATGGACATAAGGGAGTAGTACCCATGGAAAGCAATAGTGACGGTGTCTTTTACATGTTGTGTAGGAGATGGTAGGTGTCGCGGTCCAGAATGCTGCAGACCTGGAGGACATCATGAAGGATCCAGACAAAATAGACACAAACGGTACTCAGCACCTGAAGAACGGCAACAACCCATACAAGCACTTTGTAAGTTTGACTCCACATTTGGATACCCTATTCTCACAGTAAATACAAACTATTTCCTGTCGAGGAGCTGTGTGTTCTTTTTGACAACTTAACTATTTGTTCCTTTCTTCCGTCTTCCATCTCTCTCAGGCCACCGGCTCTTCTCCTCTCTTCTCTCTCCTGCTTGTCAGCCTGTCTATCCTTTCTTCCGTGGACGCTGTTCACTTGTGGGGCCTGCTTGCCCTAGCTGTGCCCTCCTGCGCTTACACGGCTCCCTCTCTCTCTCTCCACTCCTCCGTCAGAGTGAGTGAGTGACCTGTCAGTCAACCTTTCGGCTTCCACTCCCGCCTGGTGAAACATTTCATCTCTCCCTCTACCCCTCTAAAACTGCACTCTCCTCACACTCCTCTGTCTCTCTCTCCCGCTTAATGTCTCCCCCCACCCCTCTCTTCTGCCGTCTGCCCTCCTTTCTGTTGCTCATTCCGAGATAACGAGCCTTTTGAATAGAGTTCTTTGTGTTACTTGGTGCTCTCAGTGAAGGATGAGGAGCCACTCGAGGGCCCACAGAGACTTTAATGAGCGCTAATAGCTAACAGCGCTAATAGCTCAGTACAGCTCATACAGCAACTAGCCTCTGAAACTGCAACGCACCTGCCCTCTGGGTGGAGAATAAGGGTGCTCTTTTGTATCAACGAGTTTCATTATGATGCCTTTTGTTACTATTCGAAATAGGCACATCATTATTCGAATTGTGCAARGCAAGATGTTTTCAGAGGAGATTATACAAACTAAAGTGCAGATGGCAGAACTATTTGCGACAGACCAATTTGTAGGCCATTTCGTGCCTCATTTGATTGATTCCCACAGCCACAATCATATATAATGAGACAAGGGCCTCTATTTTGTAATCTATGCAAAATAAATGCCCTACAGTATTTCGATTCCCTGTATGTTTGTGTGATCTCACACCAAAAACGCAGGTTGATGTTTATTGTCATGAATCTTGCCCTGAAGGCAGAACTGAACGATGTCCGCTAGATGGGTCAGCTGCAAAGTCAAAATTGGCTATAATGTAAAAATGTATGAAAAAAATAAATAGCTTTTTGGTCTTCAAGGCTAGGGTTAGGCATTAGGGTTAGCAGTGTAGTTAAGGTTAGGGTTAAGGTTAGGTTTCAAATCAGATTKTATGACTTTGTGGCTGTGTCAGCTAGTGACCACTCTGCAGAGCTGYCTCCAGGGCAAGATTCATGTAATGTATGGAAAAACACTCATTCTCCATCATTGCTTCCCTATATGACCCCTTCAGAAAGAGAGGATGGCACATCTGGTCCTGGCACCCCTCTCCTCACTCCAAGGCATGTTCGCCGCCCCGCAGAAACTCATCCAGAAACGCTACGACAAACTATTGGACTACTGCAGCCGCCTGGAGCGCTCTCCCTCCTCCTCCTCCTCCACGTCTTCTGCCTCTTCTTCTTCCTCCTCTCCATCACCTGTATCCGAGGACCAGGTGAGTTCAACAAGGATTCCGTTTGCAGCGATCATGTTACCTAGCAACAATTTCCGTTAACCTATTAGAATGAACATACCTAA
The DNA here is from genome assembly GCF_002910315.2 of Salvelinus sp. IW2-2015. Taxonomy (NCBI): domain Eukaryota; kingdom Metazoa; phylum Chordata; class Actinopteri; order Salmoniformes; family Salmonidae; genus Salvelinus; species Salvelinus sp. IW2-2015. Next base: position 74,146 of record NW_019945475.1, on the reverse strand, counting down.
ATGTTATATTGAAGCCGCAAATAGCTAATTTAGTTAGGGATTATAGCATTTTAGCGACAATATTAAAACCGAAACATAATTTTGCTATTGAGAGTTTAGTTTATTGGTCTTTCAGCATTATAACAGTTCTCATTAAAAACTGAATTATTTTAGCTGTTACAATAAAAAAATCATAAATGTTAAATAAATATGACAATTTCAGAATGCTATAAAGGTCTTTGCTAAAATGTTTAAATCTGTTTGTTTCTACAGGGACAGGTTGCGGCGCGGCGGGACTAYGCAGCCCTCAATGCTCAGCTGGTGGAGGAGCTGCAGAGATTCAACATGGCCGCACATACTATCTTGTCCAACTGTGTCCTCTGCCTGGTGACCCTGCTGAAAGGCCTGATGGACACGGCCTGCCACCACGCACCCTCCATACAGCAACTACCGGTGAGGACGGGAAGGGGGAGTAAGGGAGATTGAGGGAGGGAGGGAGTGGGACAGCAGAGGTGCATTTGGCGATAGGTGGTTTATGTGGAGTTTTGTGTGGTGAAATAGAGGGGCGACTTTAATTGAACAGCAATATATTTTGTAGTATGAAAGGGAAAGGATTTGTGGTGGACACAGTGTGTTGTGAGTTKATGCAAAATACCACACATTGAAGTATGATAAAGTATGATTAAATGTTTGATTTGTCCAGGCTCCTTTGTCCAACATCAGTGAAGTCCAAAGCAGCATCATGGAAGAGCTCAACAACCTGACTCTCGTCAAGGACAACGCACAGACTCTAATAGAACGCAAAGTCAGCTTCGAGAAAACAAAGAAAATCTTAGCTGTAAGTTTGGGAAGAAAACATGGTTGAAAGCTGGAAGGACTTGCCTCAATGTATCCCCCATTATTACTACAGTATGTGATAAGCTAAGGTAATTAAAGGCTAGCCTGGTCCCAGATATGTTTGTGCTGTGTAGCTGTTGTCATGCCAATGACATTAGGAGTTGGTAAGACAGCACAAACACATCTTGGAGCATCCTCACTGAGCCAGCTATCTGCATAATGCCAGTAGGCTCTAGGTAAAAGCAGCATTACCCCACAGCCTCACCTCCTATTCCAGGATTGGCTCTCTTATTTGTTTAATTGAACCAATTAAAAGTCAATTAAAGAACAATGTTGGAGAAGTTATCGGAGCCACCAGACTCTGCCGAGCTCTCTGGGTTGGGATTAAATAGAGCGCTTGGCAACCCCAGCGCTACTCCAGTTATTACTCCCCCAAGACAAACTGTGTGTTTTTGTGTATGTGTGTGTGCGTACGTGCGTACGCTTACATGTGCTTGTATCTGAACAGCGCAAGACTCCTTTGGATGGGTTTCGAACCACCTTCCCCTCCTGAGACCCATCCCCACCAACCCAAGGGACTCGTTAGCGATCATTCCCCACTCCCCCATTGGGACACTGATGACTCGGCTCATATCACCCTAACTCCCTTCTCCCCCTCCACAGGTCCCAGAGATCCAGCGTCAGACAGAGGGCAACAGGACCAGGGTGCTGGACGAGTATCCAGCTGACAGGCTGTACCAGCTGAAGAGGAACTGTAACGGGTGTCAGGAGCAGGATGTCAGCCTGCTGGAGGGGGAGCTGGTGGGCCTGCTGGAGGGCACAGACCCCCTGGGGAGCCGGGGCCGCTGGCTGGTTGACACTGGCAGTAAGTTCATTATCATAGGTTGGATATTGTGATGTGACGCTGTTGGATCATCCTGTCTCATGTTGCTACAGTGGCTTAGTTATTGGATCTGTGCCATTTTTGTTAGTGCCGAACGATACGGTATGGTGATGCTCGTAACTATTGTGGCAAGGAAACAAAACACAAAGCGGATTGAACTTCTTTAGAAATCAGCTTAATGTTGGAAACACATCCAGTCACATTTATTAATTTGACATTCAGCGGGTTTTTAAAAGGACCAAAGAGTTTGATGTGCTAAGTGTTTTCATTTATGCCATGGAACAAATATATTACAGATTTTGTCACAGCCCTAATGTTTGTTCTGTATGAGAAAATTGTAATTGCACTTTTATCTAAACTAGCGGTGATGGACCGCCCAAATAGAGGATGTTTCATTCACTACTTCAACCGTTAAGGTCTATGTAATGTAGACATAATGCTCTCAGTTTATGTCCATTGTACAGGTGTGTCTTTTGCATTATGGGTACTGTAGTACATCATCCTACAGGTCTGATCTACATGACCTAACTCCAGACAAACATCCCCCTCCATACTGTGGAACTAAACTCCGAGCTCTTCTGTCCTGTGGCGGGTTTTGTAGATAGATACACATCTCACTTCCTGATTACTAACCTACCACAGCTGACAGTCAGCCAGCCTGCTGGGGAAATTCCCAGAGGCCTCTGACTGTGATGTCACGGTGATACTTGGAACAAACTAACCTCACCGACTCGTTCTGTCTCTCACTCTCTAGAGAGTTTCTGCCTCACAACAAGGCCAACTCAAAGAGTTTGTTACATGTATTTTCCGCACCGTACGCATCTAGCACTGAGTGCCTGCCAGTTGTTTGCGGCGAGCCGCCTTTCGCTGTAAGCAGAGTTACTTAGAGTACAAAGCCTCTCCCTGGGGGCATTGAGAACACAGGCTGAAGAGGAGAAAGGAGATGCCTGCCGCGCTTCTCTGTACTCCAGAATAACAAGGCTCAAATCAGCCAAGTTTTTGCAAGGAGTTGTAGAAAGGTTTGTGTGTGTGTGTGTGTGTGTGTGTGTGTGTGTGGGTGTGTGTGTGTGTGTGTGTGTGTGTGGTGTGTGTGTGTGTGTGTGTGTGTGTGTGTGTGTGTGTGTGTGTGGTGTGTGTGTGTGTGTGTGTGGTGTGTGTGTGTGTGTGTGTTGTGAGGTGTGTGTGTGTTTGTGTTTCTCGGTACCGACTGCATTCTGAAACTACTTCACAGATTTGTTTCATCCACTGGGACTACTAGTCTTCATAAGAAGCTGTTTATTATATGGTCGATATTAATGCTACCGATGCAGTAAACAAAACTACTATTTCCCATTGCAACAATACGCCCGGTTTAAGAAAACCTTCGTTTTAGAGGCAGTTTATGGACCGCGCAATCACACAATTCTTTCTTTCATCCTTCATTCGTTGACAGTGACACCGATCTCCCTGTGACTTACCCACAGTACACCCAGTCTCACAAAGAACCCTATTCACATGCAACCCAACCACCTGTGCATTTKTTGAGCCTCCCTGCACCTAGCTGCACCTCACAGACGTATTTTTTTCCTTATCTTTAACTCTGCATTGTTGACCCTTAAGTTAGCATTTCACTGTTGGTCTACACCTGTTGTCTACGAAGCATGTGACAAATAACATTTGATTTGAATAGCAGCCTATAGTCTTTTCTTTCAAATACTTTATGTGAATCAATGGAAWAGTTYGTAAAGTGAAAACCCTGCCCATCTGGCACTCCAGGCAGGCTCAAGCCCACATTCATCACAGCACCTGGAAGATTTCAAGTACTATTTGAACCCAGATATGTCTGACAGACACAAACATCCCCCTGTTCTCCTTCTCTCCCAGGCACCCAGGGTTACGTGTACTCATCCTTCCTGAAGCAGTACAACCCCAACAGGGATCAGGGTCGACCAGGTCAGGGTACGGGGATCACAGAGCCCCAGCAGCCCATCGTGGTGCTGGACGAGGACTTTGACAACCTCAGCCTGTTTGTGTCGGGCAGCGGGAGGAACAACAGCATACGGAGCCGGAGCAGCATACCTAACTTCAGCCTCTACAACACCTCCAGTACCTCGCTTGACAGATGCTCCACCCCGTCCAGCCTACAGGGCGACACAGAGCCAGACATCCGCCAGGGTTGGGACGCAGAGCCAGACAACCAGCAGGTGGGGTAACACTGGGTTAAAGAAGGGTCTTCTGAACCCTTATGGACCCTACTCTTTATACAGGCTCTGGCCAAAAGCGGTGCACTATGTAGCATAATATATCTTTATACAACGGGTGGTTCTAATTCTGAATGCTGATTGGTTAAATCCGCATTCCAGCCAGTGTCTATTCACAATTACCACCGGCTAAATCTATGACGTTAAAATACCTATTTACTCGTTCCATCTGACTGAGCAATCCACTGTCATCAGCCCAGCAGCAATATATAAACTTGTAAATATGTCTACTGGACAGGTGCATTACGAAATGGAGGACCGATCCTGGTTCAGTGTCAGGGCTCAGAGTAAACAGAGGGCTTAGGTGTGCCTTTCAGTAGGCTTTACATAGTTGACATAACATCTCAATAGATAGAATGGCGAACTCCATTCGCTGAACAACACGTCAAAATGTACAATTTGATATCTTTGCTTTGAAAGCAAAGCACAGGAAATACATCGATCACAAGCTAATATAACAATCTACAAAAAGGATTTAACTAAGCAAGCAATGTATCTTTACTAGCTTATAGTGATGCCTGTAAAGGCCTCCTCAGAGCCGTGCTATGACCGCCGTGGTATGACAGAGTCGTGGTATGAAATATGAGGGRGGTTATTGCATGGAGCAGTAAAAAGTTAAGTGTGCTGGTTTATAGTGCAGATGATTTGAAAACCCACACTATTAGGCCTGTTGGAAGCCTTGGGGCGGTGTGTGTTTGTGCCTGTTAAGTCTGGCTCTGATAGGTTTAGGGTCACACTTCCATCTCGCATAGAGATTATATGGAGTGAATAACATTTATACGACACCAGCGCTGTCACTCAACATTAGTCCCTTTAGCAGCCGCTGGGKAGGCTCTGTTCTTACTATGTCTTGGTTTGCTGCGACCTGGGAGGACGCTTTTGACCTCCATCAGAATATGAGGCGGTTAATATAGATTGTAAATGGATATTGGTGATGGTGGGTTTGGGACTACAGTTGTGATGGGGTCTGTATCTTCTTTTGTATGGACTAACAGTGKCACCGACTGGTGAATTAAGGAAATACCACACTGAATTCAGTAGACCGTACAGCAAATTTTGCCAATGGAATACGCTGTGCTATCGCAATTAASCAATACCTTGACACGTTTTGGATTTAAAAGTTTCCTCAGATTGTATTTCAAATGAATTTAGTAAATAACTGTATGTTGGGGCACTTGACCAATTAGTTTGGGGTCAGATTCTGAGGAACATGAACCTAACATTTTCTCCACTACATCACACAGGCTGGTGGCACCTTAATTGAGGAGAACAGGCTCATTCTAATGACTGGAGCGGAATTAGTGGAATGGTAACAAATAAATCAAACACATGGTTCCCAGGCGTTTGATTCCATTCCATTTGCTCTGTTCCAGCCGTTATTATGAGCCGTTCCACCCTCATCAGCCTCCTGTGTACTGTATGCATGGTACAATAACTGCTGTATCGTGAATGTTCTGTCTGTTTCTCCAGTTTTATGCGGTGTACGGGTTCCAGGCACGCTGTGACCAGGAGCTGACCATGCAGGAGAACCAGCATGTGAGGATCCTCAAGTTCAGCGACCTGGGAGGCAACAAGGACTGGTGGTTGGCCGAGGCCAACGGACAGAAGGGCTACGTCCCAGCCAACTACCTCGGCAAAATGTCATACGCATAAAGGAATAGATTGGGATTAAGYKGGCCCAATCCCAAATGGACTCCTAGCCCCTACAGGCAGGTTTCCCAGACACAGATTAAGCCTAGTCTTGGACTAAAATGCAATTTTAATAGAGACTCCCAAGGACTAGGCCAAATCTCTGTTCAGGAAACTGGCCCTATGGAGATTGAAACATTTTATAGTTCCAGCTAGCATATCAGGACAAGGTAGATTTATACCATATCCTCTCAAATCTCCACAGGCGTAGGGTTGATTTGGGATAGGGTTTTACTGTAATCTGTCTGTCTATATAAAAAAAAAGAATGACCAGAAAATGTCATTATCAAAAGATCATGACTGTTAAGATTATTGCATATATGCATTTTGCACTAAGAATGAAGCTATCATTGTGCTGAGCACTTAGTATTGCCACCTGCAGTGTTGATGAATTTATATTGTGAATGTGTGTTGTCCCAATGAAAATAACGATTATTCTAATATATGTCAAGCAAATGTATTTTGAAAGAGATAATGCATTTTAGAGTTATACAGTTCCTCCATGTAATATGTATATTTTAGATCACTCATCAGTGATGAATAAAGAGTCTTTATCAGTGGTGCGTGATCCTGTTCAATTAACGGCTTGTTCATTCATGACTGCTGCTGATGATCTCATGTCCTTTTCAGACTTTTGAGATTTATCAACAAAAAAAGAAAGAAAATTCTACTATGTCATAAAAATAATACATTTATACATTTTGCCCCCCCAAAACCCAAAACAAACTTGTTAATTCAATTTTCTGTGACGTGGCTGAGTTTCAACAGAACGAAGAGGCACATTATAGCCACTAACAGTATCTCCAGCAGCATTTCATACATCAATGAAATTCAAGTATTCAATTGGATTAGGTTACATCCATGTTACAGTTAATTCAATCTCTGGCACTCCTCCCATTCATAACTTCCACCTCTAACATCTTACTACACACTAATCTCTTTCTTTCTCTTCCTCCCTCACTACTTCTCCCATTCCATTCATTTCTCAGCTTCTTCTGAGCAGCTTTTTTCTTCACCATCTGCAGGCGTTTCATGGCGTGAGCTGAGACTCCTGGGATGTGGGCGCCTTGCCCCCCCCTGGCGCTTCAGCCGCCGCCTTCGACCCGTTACCGGTCCCATTCCCTGCTCCATTGCCCCCAGACCCTCCGCCGTTCCCTCCCAGGCTGGGCTGAGACCCACTGGGGAGACCCAGACTTGTTCTCCCCACTGGAGGACCGGTTTAGGGTCTGCTTCCCCAGGGTCAGAGGTGGAGGAGGCTTCAGAGGCACAGAGCTGGAGCCGTTTCCACCATCACCGTTATTTCCATTTCCTCCTCCGATCGCCATCTTGGAGCCACTGCCGCCCAGTCCTCCGCCCGTCTTAGAGCTGGCCAGCCCAGAGAGTCCGGCAGGTTTCTGGCCAGGGGGGGTAGAGGTGGAGGAGGTCTTGCTACTTCCACTTGGCCCTGAGGAGCCAGGTTTGGTGCTGGCGCCAGGGCCAGCGGAGGTCTTGGCCCCGAAGGCGGCCCACCCTGTGAGGCCGCTGCCCGACTGCAAGGAGCCGCTGCTACTGGAGGGGTTGGCAGATACTGCTGCAGAAGCCTAGGAGGGAAAGAAACAAGCGTTAGAGATGCAATACTCCTAAGCACATCAAAACGACTCTGATCCTTTCCCCTAGTATAATGTCCAGGTATTACACACATGGTCAGTTTGCATGACAACATATATACATTTTGTCTTTACATTCAACCTGAATGTCCGCCATCTTTGAAAAGGCTATTGCACTGTATGCCATGTAATGTTGTATAATGTCTGGGTATTACATGATCAGGTTGCATTAGACAAGYTATATGTTATTGAAATATGTCATTTTTACCTAAATATGACTTGTAMTTCAAATATGCAGCTCTGGTGTTGTAATGCTTACCTTCACCTCYGTTCGTTTGAAGGCCTGAAAGGTGCTGGATGTGTCGGGTTTGACCTTGAGTTCCGGTTTCTTCACCAGAGGGTCCTTCACCACGGGGGCTGCTGACACAACGGCTGGTGTCGGCTTCTGTGAAGGCTTCTGGGTCTTCTGGGCCTGGCAGGAAAAACAACAACAGCATAAGAACCCATTCAACTGGAGTCTTTTTGGGAGTGTGCAACATTACAGAACATTCAGATAGAAATGTATTGTGTAGAAAATAGATGATTGTCTGTCAGGTAGAGTAAGGAATCGTTTCAGCTCTGTTCATTACATTTCTATCTGCAACCTTCAGAAGGTCTCAACTCACTGAATACACCCRTTGTTATAAGTATTGGTCACATGGTTTGCGTCCAAAATGGCAATCTATTCCCTATATAGTGCACTACTTCTGACCAGRGCACATAGGGATCTGYTCAAAAGTAGTGCACTYTGTAAGAAGCAGGGTGCCATTTCAGACTCAGCCAGGATGACTTGGTCGTCTATCCATCTCTTACCATGCGTTTCATCTGCCGGGTGCAGCGGGCGCAGTACCACACCAGGCGCGGGTCGTTGACGTCCTTGTCCGTCACCTGGGGCTTGTGGCAGTCCTGGTGGTAGAGGTTGTGGCACTCCTGGCACTCCACTAGCTGGTTGCCCGATGTCACCGTCATCTGCCTGAGGTCATCAAAATGAAACTAATAGATTAATTGATTGATTTTATTTATCAATGAAAATACATTACACACAGTACATACAGTCATTCATCACTGAAAGAGTTAGACGTAGTGTTCATTAGGCACCAAAWMGAAAAAATGGACAAACAGYAAAAMACTATATTGACTTTTTCGTTTTCAGTTGCGACCCAGGTGACATTCAAAAACCTCCGGGTACGTACCTGCAAACCACACAGGCCAGCCCCATTTCCATGGCGAAGTCGTCAGCATTGGTCTCTGCGTCGAAGTTGGAGAAGTCAGGCAGAGGTATGTCTTTGAAGGGTATGTCTTTGAAGGGCTGGACTGTGACGGGGACGAGCGGTTCTCCTGCTGCTTGGGCTCCAGGCGAAGCTTCTTAGACGGTTCAGGTCCTTCACCTGGCTCTACCCTCACCTGGAAGACAACGGGGAGGTGCTATAAGGGTTAATAACGGTGTTATGAAGGTGTTAGGAAGGTTATATAAGGTGTTAGGAAGGTTATAAAGTTGATATGTAGGTGGTATGTCTATTTCGACCTCAACAAATGGCGATTTCATACTAAAATGTTGACGTATGACCTTTACGTGACAGTTTACTTCTGTGTCATCTCAACAAACTGAAGATATGTCACACTGAATAAATTACTCCAATTATGTATCCAATGTATAACATTATGTATGTACAGTGGATAATTGTGTATACATGTTTGGTTCCAGATTGTCTCAACAAAAGGAATGGAATTACTGGAATATGGATGAAGTCTTAAAATTCTATGTAATAACATTATGTACGACGAATTATGTTTTCCATGATTTGCAGTACTGGTTTGGTTCTGGAACAAACTACCAGATCATGAAAAATCCCTATCCCTACTCAGGCACAGCATCCATTCATTTGTACCTTTTCTGAAGGCCTCTTCTCCACCTCCTTCTTGCTCTTCTCTGAGCTGCTGGACTTGCTGCTGCTGCTGCTAGATGAAGAGGAGGAGCTGGAGGAGGACTTAGAGTCCTGTTATTTTATGCTCATCTTGGACACCGACACCTTCGTCACCTCCACCTCCTGTTGATAGACACAAGTCTACACTTGTTGTATTCGGCGCATGTGACAAAATATTTTTATTTTTAACACAGGGCTTTAGAGCTACTTCTCCAGGATACAAATGTTGGGAGTGACTGAAAGAACTAGAGAGAAGCGGCAGCGAAGGGATGTTGAAATGATAACGAGTGACACGGGTAAAGCAAGAACACAGGTGCCTAGGTAAGGTTCATATTTTACACCTCAATCATGTATGTCTATGGATTCCCTTTGGACTACTGTCAAAACCCATATGATGACATCATTAGAATATAATCACACAAGCCTGTAAAATGATGACAACATCATGTTCTGAAGAGAGGTGAATGAATGCCATATAGTATAAAAAAATATATGCTCTTTTATCATAAGCCACTTAGTCATCTGTGAGCATACATTTTTGATAAACGTATGGGTAGTCCTGGGAATCGATCCTACAATCCTGTCACTGCCAAGCACCATGCTCTACCAACTAAGCCACAGTAGTCCATACCTTCAGTGATGAGCGATAAGAGGAATCACTCCCTCTGCCAGATAGAGACTGTCCAGCAGAGCTCTGATTTATCCACAGAGTCTTTGCTCTTTGAGTGCAGGTATCCCAGTCCCTTTAGGAAGACAGGGTCCAACTCCAGACTCACAGATGCAGCCATGATCACACTGAGCTGTAGATATAAAGGATATGTAGAATAGGCATAGGCTTTGACTATAGGCCTACCTGTTTTTAGCCTCATCCAGTTGATAAATATAGTACTGGCTAATTGGTAATCTGACAGCTAGTGAGTAACTTTAGTGATATGTTGGATGGCAAAGCTAGACAGAAAACATAACCAACTAGTTACTATTGACACAAAGGTCAACTGCTTCTACACTAACTTGCATGTACTTGTTAGGTAAGAAATCTGACTTGTACGTGACTGTCTCTGAACGTCGCAAGTGTCCAGTTGGCTATCTAGTATACCAAGTAGCTAAGTTAACGTTAGCCTTGGTTGGGAAACCGGTAGCTAGTCAAGTAGCTAGCTAGCTAGTAAGTAGCAAAGGTTAGTTGAGATTCGTCATGTTTGATTACCTTACCTTACTCTCAAATATCTTTAACGTGTATTTCTCACACTAATGTGGTTATTATGACACGTAAATATTTACAGTAACTTAACAAGTGGCATTGAGCTATGTAGCTGAAACGCCTTTATTTCCTAGCGGCATTCTTGTCCATCCACTAAATACATCCGAAGAAACAAGCAAGCTAATTTGTTGCACGGACCTCGACATTACCCGTAGCATATTTTGATTATCTAGACTGTATTCAAAATACGCCACTATAACTATTAGTGTATAAATATTTTGTAATACAATGTTTACATTTAATTGTGGTAAGTATTTGAATGTATGTATCATTGATCAGTCGGTCTGTATTGACTGTTACACGTGGAAACTTACTTGAGGAAGTGACGGCTTACATAAACACGTGCACAGTGAGCTTCACATGACACTCTGTAAGTAGCTAATTTCAGTGTATCATAGTTTGCTTGATAGTCAGAACCTAAACAGAAACGAAGCGTGGCTATACTGTCTATGTAGAGCACTAACGTTAGCTCAATGTATACCTAGCTAGACAGCTACTACCTAACGTTAGCTAACAGTAGGTAAATTAAGTTAACGTTGGATATGCAAGCATATGCAAGTCTTAGCTAGCAACTTTAGTCTAGCAGACTAAACTCTACTTCACGATATAGACATCATCTTGAGATGTATGGAGTTGACTTTAGTCAGCAAACTTTGGTCAGAGTTTGTTGCCACAATACCATTTGTCGTGTTTACAGGTTTGATTGACACCAATATTCAACCTATTCAGTACCTCCTGTCACAATGACGCAGACAGACCCACATGAGGAGCAGCAACCAGAGTGTCTCTACCTGGAACTATCCTCCCAAAACGAGCAGCCCTCTGTTCCCCTACACACCTCCATCCGCTCTTCCTCCTGTCTTTCTGCGAGTGCACGTCATTCAAAGTCTTCCTCGTCTCTGCCAAGCCTGACACACAAAGCTCACAATCCTGGAAGTCACAGGTTTGTCATTGTCGATTTGCTTTGCGTTGTAGACAGTAATGACAGGCAAAGAAGTTGGGAAAAACTTTACTGAGCATGTTTCMGTCAACTATAGTACACAATATAGTGATGGTGAATGAATACATGTCAACATCAATATGTGTAAYAACAATATTTCTTYGACAGGTACCAAAGTCTTTAGCTGTCTCGATGGTCCATGTCAAGGACTTGCCTGTGTTGGTGAGGGGCTGCCGTCTCCCCGCCGTACTGGATGAGACTGGGAGATACTGCAGGGCCGGGCTGGCTGTGGTGCTCAGGCATATTATAGACAGGACCTGTGAGGCAGACCCCAGAAGGAAGGATGCAGCATCACTGCTAGGGTTCAAGAAGACCTGTCTGAAGGCCTGCGCTGAGGTAAGGGGCAACACTCAATTATTATGATATGCATGCAGTGCTATTGGCAAAACTATGAATGATTCTGTTTGTGTATACATGACATTAGTGTTTTTGTTTCTTTTTTGTTTTTAGGCATAATTAAATTGTCACATCTGTAGGAGCTTTCCCATTGGAAAACCAATTGAATCTTATATTCTCCCAGAGGGATTTTTTTTATGAGCTAGTGAATAAGATGGGATAAACTTGTCTACTAGTTGTCTTGGACACACAGTACTGCTGTATAAAAATACAACTCACCAATGCCACAAATATTAGTCAAAATGAATGCATGTTCCTCCTCCCTTATAGGTGAGCCAGTGGACCAGGCTGTGTGAGCTCAGTATCCCCTCGGCCGTGGAGGCCCACCTCCGGCAGCCCACTAACCCATCCCTGCACCTCCCCTCTGCCCTCCTCAACCTCGAAAAGACACTAGGCGAGCCCGTCAAGGTGCACAACGATGACAAGATCCGCCGGCAGAAGCTCCAGCAGCAGAAGAAGAACCAGAAGAAAATGTCTCAGGACCTCCAGGAGGACCAAGGGACAGACATCACCCAGCCCCAGGATTCGCAGTCCGCCGACGGGCTAGAACTCCGAGCAGCCCTGGCCAAGCTGTATGTGGATAGTGGTGCAGTTCCGTCCACGGCCACTAGGGAGAGCTCTGACATCAGGAAAGTGAAGACCACAGAGCTGCCGCAGCTGGAGCATGTGTTTGCCGAGGGGCTGTACTTCACTCTGACTGATGTGGTGTTGCTGCCTTGTATCCATCAATACYTGGTAAGGAAGGCCCYTGAAGKTTCTGTTAGTTATATGTTTGAAGGGAAGTTAGTCTAGAACTCTTAGCCTGAGTCCTAGATCWGTTTGTGCTGTCTTTCCAACTCCATTGCTGTCACTGGCAAAACGGCACAAACAGATCTGGGACTCAGGCTACAGAGTTCTTGCTTTATGCACTTGATTTATATTCCACGGACCGAGCCTCCCTTCTGCTGGTCACTAAATATGTAAACTACCAACACTTCTCTTGCAATCGTGTTTCTCAGCTTGATGTAACTTGCATTTCCCAGGCCTGTTTAGTCTCCATGCAGTTTTAGACAAGTGGTAGCTCTGAGTGTGTGGCACATTTTATTTTAACAGTAGCATATTACCCTATTGTCCCTGTCATCACCGCTACCTCATTTGAGTACTTAAACCTGTTGCCATGTCGACCGTATTATGAAGGCCTCTGAAATGATGCATGACACCCTTCTACATTGAATGTCTCATCAGGTGGTACCTGTACACCCACAGAGGCTTTATACAGTGGAACAGGCAGAACAGTGCCTTCTTAAGACTGTGTGTGTGTGTGTGTGTGTGTGTGTGTGTGTGTGTGTGTGTGTGTGTGTGTGTGTGTGTGTGTGTGTGTGTGTGTGTGTGTGTGTGTGTGTGTGTGTGTGTCGCACAGATTCTATTCTCAAAGTGGTCCACCTGGCTGTGGATGATAGCACCACAATGACAAATAGGTCTATTTTAAATGTAGTTGGTTGATATGCATTTCAATGAACCGGCTTTGGGATCATGCTTGGTTCGACGTGCTGATTTTAAAATGATGTCATTTGTCATGGAGACAGAGCCTAATTTCGGATATGAGAAATTAGGCTGCGAGAGTGGTGTTGAAAGGATGAGATTTGCTGCCGATCACTTACTGTAGTTCATCATCAAGTTAGTTTGTAAAGTTATTTTAATTTGCCCCTACTGAATTTTCCTGTGAACATTTTAGTTATAGATTTCCCATATTTTGTTTAGTGTTTGGGTTTTTATGAGATGCCACCACGGGGTGTTAGTTATCGATCTATTATGCCTTGGAGCCAAGCGGTCAACAGGGTCTCCTCTGCACACCTCTCTCCTCTTCTCTTCCATCTCTCCTCACCAGCGTGTATAGCCTGGGATTGGAATTAAGTGAAGTTCTCACAATGAGACTCTTAGAGGTCAGCTGTGCTCCAGTGGTTTCCAGTTTCACACTCAGCCTAGCATGTCTCCTCTCTTCTCCCACACAGCCACTGCTGTCTATCCACAGATCCACAGGACAGAGAGCCAGAGAAAAGACCCTTGGCTTTATCTACTGTCCCCTCTTTCTATGCTCTGTCTGTTTCTCTTTTGCTCTCTATTCTCTCTCTCTCTCTCTTGGAAACACACACACACACACACATTATGTTCTTCTATCCTTGTGGGAACCTTCAATTAATTTCCATTCAAAATTCTATTTTCCCCAACCCCTAAACCTTAACATAACACTAACCACTAGCCCCTTACCCTAATTCTAACCCTAACCTTAATTGTAACCCTAAACCTAACCCCTAAACTTAAAATAGCCTTTGTCCTCATGGGAATGTGGGAAATGTCCCCAAGAGGGAGACATTTTCTTGTTTTACTATCCTTGTGGGGATTTTAGGTCCCCATGAGGATAGAATAACTAACATACGCACACACACACACACCCCTCTACAGCTGTCCATCTCTCTCTCTCTCTCCCAACCCTTGCCTTTCTTAGTGCCTGTCTCTCTCCTCCATCTCCAGAGGGGTGATGAGTGGAGGGGATCAGCCTGGTGGAACCTGCGCTCTTGGTTCAGTGCAGATGACACTTCTGATGAATCACTTAGCTGACTCAGGCCCCCATCTTCACTTTCCCCTCAACCTCCTCCACAGAGATCCCTCCAGAGCCACAACGCCAGCATGCTGTCCCAGCTGCCTCTCTTGCTGCGCTGGTACCTCCAGGTCCAGGAAGTCCCTGGGGTCCCCAGGGCGGCCCAGGCCTGTGGGATGGCCCTCTCCACCCCCAAGGCCCTCACTACCGGCCCCCCAACCATAGCCAAAGCACAACAGCCCAGCCAAGCGAAACAGGAAAGCCTGGAGARGACYAAGGAGGTGCACTTCGTTGGAGGCCCCAGGCCCACGATGACTAAACTCAAAGTAATTGAATATATTTTAATCTCTCTCCCACTCCCTCTCGGTCTCTTTCCCTCTATCAACCGTCTCCTCATGCTTCCCACCATCTCTTTTTGGGAGGATTAGATGAGGCACATTGAAGGTTTCAGGAAAGCTGTCAGTGGTAAAAATCGCATGCTCTCTAGCAGCAGCGCCTTTCTCTCTTGAATGCCTCTAGGCACATCGCGCGTGCAAACACACAAACTGCCCCAATATAGGACTCCCTCTTCCTACTGACTGTGTCCCCTGAGCTGCAAAGATAAAGGATTTATGCACTCCAATTGGTTGTAAAATTGTCCCGCTTCCTATAATTGAGATTATTGCGGCCTTGCTGTTGCGTTGTTACTTAAAGGCTGGTTTGCAGTTGGGTCTATCGATATGTTTGTGGACTGTTGTCGCTGTGACATAATGAACATATATATTTTCGTCCACATCAAAACTTGACGTTGTCGTTATGAAAAATTATAAGCACAAAAACGTCAGCCAAGCAACTCAAAGGTACTTTCTAAAAACAATGATTTGGTTCGTTGCGAGCTTGTTGGCTAAATAGCTAGCTGGCTAGCCAGTTTACAATATGAACAGAAGTAACGTTAACTTTATAGCTGCGACGTCGGAACTTACGCAGGCCTACTTTTTATTAATTGAGGAAAATAAACCCAACACAACATCATCATTACCTGCAAGGTAAAATTGCTTACGGTTGTGAGTGTGACGAAATAAAAGTAGGTCATTCTGTCTGTGAATTTTAAGAACTCCGGCATCTTCTTGTCACGTTTAGATTTGTTGCTGTAGCAGCCCAGTAACCACGACAACGGACCTTGCGACAGTCGCAGGGACATTCACTTTTTCATGTCTGTGCAACAAGGGACACCGAGAGTCGCAGCGATGGTCTACAGACATTCCACATGAGTATACATTAAATGTCGTTTTGACCAGCTACACTTGTCGCATTCTAATTGTTTACAGACATGTCATTAGACCAAGTGTAAACCGAATTTGCTGTGTAATTGTTGACAGGAATCAAATTGAAGTCGACATTTTCCGTCCCATAGGCCACTTTTATATTTGCCACCATTTACGCTATAGTGCACATCTTTCACTTTCCCCTCAGACTTTGATTGAATAAAAACACTGAATCCAATACAAAAAATAATACAATTTTACAAAGCCAGACTATCTCGCTTGTAGTAATTGCAAAAAACACCACCACTGCTCAGAGTACACACCCGCTAGCATAATTACTCCACACTCAATATAGCCTACAGCCTCTCAGGGTGTAATTACTAGCACTGTTAGCAGGTAGCGCTGGACCTCCAAATGGCCTGCCTGGAACACGTTATGGAGTAGCGGTTTTCAGTGGGACATAAACCGACACAGCTGTCAAGGCAGGAAACTGCTTCCTCAGCTGGCTCAAACCTTCCTAACCCTGAAACACCCTCACTAGTTCTCTGGCACGGCTGTCCCAAGTATTAAATCTGAGATGTCTTGCTGCCAACAGATATGATATCCAACTACGGCAGGAAGTGCATCAGTCAATCGTAAATGTTGATAACAAGTTGCCCTCTTAGAATGGTGATATTCAACACTGGTCGATTACGGAGTAGACACAGGTGCACACAGTTAGAACATGCACTGACATAGGAACATACACACAACACATACTGCCACACACACATATACTGCGTCCCTCGCCTGCCCAGACGGATTTCGGGGGGTGGTTGGCTTTTTGTGTGTGTGCATGTGTTTGTGTGGTCGTCACCGCAGGACTGGAGTGCAGCTGTGTAGCGTCTGGGGCCTTGGTGGAGCCAAGGGGCCTGTTGTGTAGAGGCCAGCCCAGGGCACACAGAGAGAGAGAAAGACAGAAAGAGAGAGGGCTAGGCTCCACACGTGTGAAGTGCTATCCCTCACTGCTGTTTACCCAAAACCAGCACTACATCTCATCTGTCCACCACACAAACAATCTGAATCACCTCCTACTGTGAAGCGAGAATATAATTGTATACAGAGCTGCTTCACCATGTCTTCCCATTTCACTCACTCATCTCACTCACTCACTCACCACTCACCACACACACATGTAGTGATGGAGAAGATTGACACGCCCAGTGATGTCTGTCAGTCATAGAGCCTCTTTCCCCCAGCTCTCTGTGTGAGTACCAGCTTCCAAAGGCTTCTTGCCAGGTGCACTGAGAAAAAGAGTGACAGTTTCCAAATGTATCTCTGCAGTAGTACCTACTGTCTCCTACGCTGTAGTGCACCAGCTTGGAACTGGTTCAAGAGGCCATTTTTATTTCTGTTACCCAACAATGACATTAAAACAGGCAGCCTTTCAAGGTCATTTTTATAGTTTGTATTTTCCCTCTGAATACTGCCTCAGGCCATAGAGCAAATGCCACTTATTTTCAACTTCATATTTCCATGAAGTCCATTATTTTAATGGAAAAAATAACAATAAAAATCTGCAAGGAAGGTTAGCTCAAAGCTTTTGATTTCGATGAAGAATGTCCTTGGTGATTTAGTATGCCGTTTTAAAAACAACTGCCCTTTTTTATGCCTGAAGAAAGAGGCATTGGTTTGTACCAATGAAAGATAAAAGGAATTCTGTGTAGTAACTACTTCTAATAATTTGCTAACTCTTGATGAGGAATGTTCTTTGTGAACTAAGCTTTCATAACGCTTCATCCAGTATCCAAAGGCCAGTGTTCAAAGATGCAGTGTTTGTCCCATCCGTAGCTCTTTACCTGTAATATCTATTCTCTTCAGTTCTGGAGAACACCTCCATCCCCCTATGAGCCGGGTAACAAGGCCAACTTAACAGACAGCGTGTTTCTTACAAGGAGAGAACGAGAGAGAAAAAAGGATTGGAAAGAAAAAAGCGGTCTTTGTCCTCAGGTGGTTTTCAAGATTGGAACAGGGTTAACGGCGGTCAGGGTGGAGGAGCGCTCCCTACTCTCTGTAAACCACTTCATTACTGCTGGTTGAGACGCGGAAAGACCCTGTAGGCTCTGAGAGAGAAGTTTCTATGGTAACCTTGATGGTGTGTGTGTCCGTGTGTGAGGTGTCCCGCAGGAGAGTGGTATTCAGGCCGTTTCTCACCTCATTTGCCCCTCCTGGACCCTCCCCTGGACAGCTTACCGGAGGCCGTCAACCCCATTGAAGGTACTACTTTCATCCCTCTCTCCTCTCCATCCCTCTTCCCTCTCTTCTTTCCTGTTCCCTTCGTTCATTTCCATCTCTCCATCCTTTTCTTCCTTCCCTTCCTCATCCAATCACCCTTACTGAGCCAGAAAGCCATATCAAACACCATTGATATGTGCGGAGCATCCCGGTACACGATGCATAAGTGTTTGCATAAAAACATCACTACTACTTTGGCTTGGTGTAGTTCCATCGACGAGTCGCCCCCCCTTTCAAACAAAAACACACACAATCAGTGGAAGTGTCTGTGACCGGCCGAGCCTTTCGAGACGTAAATGCGTTCTCCCAAGGTGCCCACCCTAATGAATTCTGAAGCGGTGCCTTGCTGTGATCTATTCTCCCAGTGTGGGTTGGGGCTAAGTGAGAAACAGGCCTATCACCGGGACAGGGACACACTCCTCGGACCGTAGAGCGTCATCGGGAACACAGTGGCTGCTCTGTTGCCGTGGCAGCCGGTGTCTGAATGGAAGGGTGGTGGAAGCAGGGTTGATTGCAGTCCCAGGTGTCGGAACAAGCAGAGAATGAGTCTCTCCTTGGAGGTGGAGGGGGCGAGCGAGCACTTTCCTTATTAGTGTGTTTATTATACCCTGAGAAGGCTAATAAATGAGGTGTGTGTGTGGCGCCTTAATGAGAATGATAGATGCTAGTGTTATTCTAGCGCAGCGTGAAGGGTTCCATTACACGTGTGGTGTGCACATTCACATGTGTGTCATGCTTACGGCTCATCTTAACGTGCATTAAGCACAGCTGGTGTACATCAAGGTCATTATAGAGGAATGTGTATGTACAGATAGCAAGAACACACACACACACACAGCAGTGGGTTCAGTTCAGTGGTAATAGTGAAGGAATGTACCCACCATACACTGAACTAATTTCAATACACTACAGTGGCAGTATGTCCTTTATTTGTGTAAAGGAGAGAAGACGAAGGTGCATCTTCAAACTATTGAGTATGCCCCAAACTGTTGTCTGTGATAAAATGGCAGGATTGTTCTCTCAGGTTGTTCCTGTGCTTTCTGTCTAACTGAATCTTGGATTTCAAACAAGGATGTTGTGTGGGTGTGAAGGTACATGTTGTTTTTGGTCAGTGTTGTCTGTTATAACGAATTTTCCTTCTTTTTCGTTGTGTCTGTGTGGTTCCGGCCAGTGGGCGGATTACGGGAGGTATCCGACAAACCGTCCTCCGGTTTCTTTCCAATGAATTCAGCAGACAGTATCAGAACAAAACATGTTCTCCATTCAGAAGTAGTTTAACACAGAAACTTGAACTTAACTGGCTCTGGATGATTTTAGCTATTTTAGTTACCTCCAACCTCTCACATAACTGTCAGACATTGGCAATGTTCACTTGTCCTTCCTTTCCAGTCAATAGCATTCTTTATCAGC